>NC_081347.1:18077876-18117352 GCF_029784015.1 Lycium ferocissimum
ATTTTTGGGCCCCAATTTTCGAGGACTCCCCTTTTTTCTTACCAAACCTCGTTTCCTTCGGTAGGGACGCCAAGAATACCGATCATCGAAACTTGAAATTCTAAGTCTCGCGGCGGTTGTCCGCGTATGATTTACGCGACTTTGGCCGTCAACAACCGATCTCGGATGACCTCGACCTTTTTACCGCCTCGTTGGATCAATTCGGGGCTTTATTATCTATACTTCTCCTACCTCGAACCATCCGATTGGGGATCTACACTTCCTTCCGACGGGCTTCGTAATGAGCCGTTTTCGATCTTTGGAATGCCTTTTATGTACATAGCCGCTTTCGCTATCAAAATAATACATATATCAATGGGAAACCGTGAGACCATACTACCCCCACATACGCATATCTACGAGCCTCTACTAGAGTACTAGACATATGGACGGGACGAGCCGCGTCGTGCCCAAAACATCTATCCACGTAAGAATAAATCAATGGAACCTCTAACAACGCGAGTTCTCTCGAGGCCTCCTTTAATAGCTCCTACGAGTTCCGGGATCACCTCCCCGTACGCCGCTGGGCATGAACACGGCGTCCAAAGAAAAGGACGTCGGTATGAACATTGTGCGAGTATGTAAGGCACGAATGAAATGAACATAATAAATCATAAGACATAAGGTGAAGAAAAGATATACTTTCGCTTGACTTTTAAGAATGTGAGCATTTTAATCATATCACATATATCATGAAATCACATATATCATCATATCACGTTTATCATATCACGTACACCCTCGTCGTTAACCCGCGTCCGGGTAACCATCATACGCCGCCAGCTACTGTGTCATGCCCTACTCTCTAGGCTCGGTGTGTCATATAAGCAACTCTGCGCCGGGTGACATGCCCGGCCAATTAGGCACGATGGAATCATATGCAGCCCGCCTTAGCAGTGACATGCCCGACCAATTAGGCACGGCGGAATCGTATCATCATATACTCATCATAAACTTATCATCGTCACATATTTGTCATAGAACATGCATTAGAGCTTAAAGACAATCTATACTATATCGGGGTGACGTAAGGTTGGGAACCCCCAATTACATTATGGAGTGATCATAAGCATCATATCTCACCTTGAAGGGACTAACATTTAAGGTGAGTGCACACAAGGAACAACATCAATGGAACAATACTTAGGATCATTAACCTCATGGACATCATATCTTACTTTAGGATTCCTTATACTTAAACTCACCATCATTATTATCATGCTCGTGTCGTATCTCCTTTCTTTATCTCATATATAGCTCTTTATAATCATAAACTCATAATTTCCGTTATATGGGAAAGTCATGGAAAAATTGGAAGATTCATGCCATAGGAGTCATGCCACAGAAGGAAAGGACTAGCCTTACATACCTTTTCGTTTAACTATTCTATCGCTTGATCGTTCTCCTTCAATGCTCACGTTTCTACCTTCAAGAGAGTTTGTATTAACATTAGCTAATCAATCACATGAACATGCTCAACTAAAGCTAGAGAAAATAGAGCAGCATTTCCTTTGTTTATACAACTTTCCTCATATCATATATCAACTCCCAAACGTCTATAATAACATTCACAACATTATAACCAACAATCTTCATTCATCCACATTATTCACATTTCACACTTTCACTTCAATTCATCCATAATCATGGTCATAATATACTATTGCATTTACTCACAATGTAATGCTTATCCCATGTCCTTAATATCATTTATGACATAATCATAATCACAACATATCAAGAATCATGACTCAGCCCCAGCTACTACTCAAAATCTCATTATTCTCATCTTTGTAACCCATTTTCTATCTCCTTTCATAATCTAAGTCTTTCAACCTCTCAATATCTTAAACAACACGGAATGATCGTAAAACTTACCTTAGATAGTGTAGGAATGCGCTGAGTGGAAATCTTCACTTTGAGCCAAAACCCTAATTCACTTCCAATGGAATTTCTTGACTTGGATGAACTCCAATGAGTTTCTTACACTTGATTTTCTTGGTTTGATGAAGTTGATCATAAATTTCTCTTGGGCTCTTGTGGAAGAAGTGTGGAGAGATTTCTAGAGAGTTCTTGAAGTGCTGGGTGAAAAATAAAATGAATGGAGTGAGGTTTAAGTCCTTATATAAATTTTAACGCTGTCCCGACTCAATTCTACGGACCAACATACGGTCCGTATCTTTTATATGGACCATATGTCTGGCCGTATCTTTGGTCCAGTGAAGGCTTCCATTTTGGGCAGAACATACGGCCAGTATGTTTTATACAGTCTGTATGTTGGACCGTATATTGCCCAGCTTTCCGAAACTCGTTCTCGTCTACTCGTTTGATCTCCAATCCATGTGGAACCTTCTTAACTCTTGTTTAACACCTCATTAAAAATTTAAGGGACATTATAACTCCACTCCAAGACATCATTGAGTCATCATTAACTTGTTACTCGTAAATCCTTTCCGATACATAACGTATGCCTTGCCTTTCTTGGCAAACTTTCTTCTCTTGCCTCAAATGTCTTTGAAATCTCAATTAGGGCCATCAAATGCTATTTCTTACTTATTGAAACATCGTATACTTCGTGCCCTTCGTTAGTCTATTCACTGTGCATTAACGGAAAAAATTTCAAGGTGTAACATATCTAGTCTGGTCATACAAGAGCATCTAATCCGAATACTACAAGTCTGAATAATAATACATAAATAGTCTCAGAATCGTGTATCAGAATGGAAAACAAAACATAATAACAGGAAGAGTATTTAGTAGCGAACGTCCTCATGCTCACCCAGAAGTGACTTGAATCAGCAATCCTCGAATATTAGCCATGAGGAGTAGAAGTGGATCCAACTTGGTACTCTGCATTCATAAAAGAATGCAGCAAGTTGCGGTCGGACAAACGTCAAGCATCGGTAGGTATCATAAGACGACTAAGACTCATAAGACGACTAAGACTAGATAACGTATATAAAGACAACAACACAAGATAAACACGCAAACCAACAAAATACAAGTCAACACGAATCCATATCCACGATACAAGTCATCACCTATGTTATAACATCTAAACCCAACTGTGCCTAGTCTCAGTATAATCAATTTGAACTAGTACATCACCATCATATCACAACAAGTCATCACCTATGTTATATAATCTAAACCCAACTGTGCCAAGTCTCGGTATAACCAATCCAAACCAGTACATCACAATCATACCACAACAATAGCACAAGAAACCAAAAGATACAATGCAATGCAATAATATGTGTATGATGAATGCAATGCATATGCACTGTACACATATACTCTGACTGATAGAACATCACATCTTGGCAGCGCAACCCATGGGGGACCCGCGAAATAGGGGAAACGCTAATTCACCGAGGTAGAAATTTAACCAAGAACTAGGATGAAGAAGGTTGAACTGTTATCGAGCACCTAATCCTCTAACCCGAACCCGAAGCATTGAATATTCTCATTAATTTATAACTATACTAAAACCTCGAAACAAACCAACTCCGTTAAGAACACATTTTTATGCCTTGAATGAATTTACCGATTAACAAGCAAATAACTTTATGCTTTAAATGTCAAGAACAGATCTTATCAATACGCCATTAAGATAAGGAAACAAATACTAAAGAATTCATTACTCCTTATTTTACAAGAATACGCATCATACTTTATTAATACATTCTATACGGTAAAAATCGGGTCAATGTATGGCTGGTGAGACCAGGGCGAAGGGCAAGTCCAAATGAGCACGAGCATATTCGGTCTTTTCTTCAGACCAGGGATTGCACCGGATGTAGCTGACCCAAGATAAGAGAAATATATCCGTTGGTTCGGTCACTCAGATCCAAACTCAATATGGCCGTTGGTCCGATCGCTTGGATCCAACCTCAACGTGGTCGTTGGTCCAATTATTCCAATCCAAGCTCAACGTGGCCGTCGGTACGGTTAACCAGTTGCAATGCTGCCACACGTCAAGAAACCGTTCTGCCATTTTGTACTGACGACCGTACGGGTGTCAGACCGTACGGTCCTACCTTATCCTTTTTAGGGTTTCTTTATTCTAAAGGGCTTTGTATTGTATTCAAGGCCCATGAGGCAAACCTATAAATAGAGGACATTATCCCACTTTTAGGGGTTAGCTTTTCAGATCTAGAACATTGTAATAGAAGATATATTGAAGCTCTCTCTCTCTCTCTATATCTCTGATTTTAATCCAAATTTGTAGTGTTCTTTAGTTTTATTCATCCATTCAACGTAGTGCATTGCCTAATATATATATTTAGCTTAAATCACCAATCTCAATATACTTAGTCACGGCATTAGCACACACACACACATATATATATATATACTTATTATAACAAACGAATCCATACACGTTTCGCACCAACCAAAAACAGATTGAAATTCATCCACATATCCTATACCTCACTTACAAATTCAATTGTTACCAAAATTCGGGGTAAACAGTTTGGCGCCAACCGTGGGGCTAGGATAATAGTGGTTTTTTAATCTTTGCTTCTACCATCTACCTCCTTTTACCCATTGATTAAGGAATCTTCTGCTAATTTCTGTGAAAAATGGACCAAATGGCAAGCAGCGGACAGTCTGGTCATGTCAACAACAATGAAATTATGGCTGAAAACGAGAACAGTGGGTTACGAAGCCTACCAGCAGATCCAATCGACCCAAACTCTGTTGATTCGAGGGAAGGCCTCAACTGGCAGAACACTGTGAACCAGGAGAATGTCACCTTACCGGCCACTGATCCCTTGAACACTCACAACTCAATTACTTTATCTCAGGCTCAAGTCCGGAAAGCACCGCATACTCCGAATGAGATTAACTTACGTTTAATTTTTTAAATATTACAGGAACAGGGGACCGCTATAGCCGAACAAGGAATTGCAATAGCTCAGTTGTAGAGCAAAAATGATAGGCAGCTCCGAAAAGGTCAAAAGGGGTCACCAAACCACGGAGGGATGAAACACGGAGAGTCGAGAGTAATGGATCGGGAGCCACTTCATCCACCGAAGTTTTGAAGATGCTCGAGACCTTGGCAAAGTGGGTAGATTCAACAGAGAAGAGGGTGAAAACGTATAACTCTCGGGTAAATCAGATCCCGGGGGCTCCACCTATTCTAAAAGGGTCGGATTCAAAGAGGTACATTCAAAGGCCATTCCCTCCAAGTGTGGCTCCGAAGTTAATCTCGAAGAGGTTCAAAATGCCGGATATCCAGAAATACGACAGCACAATAGACCCACAGGAGCACGTGACTTCGTACACATGTGCCATAAAAGGCAATGACGTCGAAGAGGATGAAATTGAGTTCGTGTTGTTGAAAAAATTTGGGGAAACCCTATAGAAAGGAGCATTGACCTGGTACAACCATCTGCCCGAGCATTCAATCACTTCCTTTGAAATGCTCGCGGATGCGTTCGTAAAAGCCCATGCCGGAGCTAAAAAGGTACAGGCCCGGAAGGCGGACATCTTCCGTATATCCCAAAGGGATGATGAGTTGTTACAAGAATTTGTGAATCGCTTCCAAAGGGAATGGATGGAGCTCCCTCCGGTTCCAGAAGAATGGGCTGCACAATCTTTCACCAAAGGGCTTAATCCTCGGAGCTCGACTGCCTCATTCAAACTGAAAGAATACTTATTGGAATATGAGGCTGTAACCTAGGCAGATGTTCATAACGGATACGAATCAAATATTCGGGTAGAGGATGACCAACTCGAACTTCCCCCGGGACCCATAAATATGAACAAAAGCTCTGAGAGGTCGAGGAAAAATTATGAGCCGGAGACGCGACCATCGAGGGAAAGGTACTGGCCATACTCTCATTCGGAAAAGCCGAGCATCAGATCAAAAAAATCAAGGATTGTTCCCAGTCACTTCTCAGGTAGGGGCAATAAACAGGCTAAACGCTCATTAAACAGTCGAGACCTCTCATTTAGGAGTGATGCCGAAAGCTCGGCTAGCAACAAAGAATTACCGAGGATATCGGAGTACAACTTCAATATCAACACCTCGGACCTTATCTCGGCTATTGGCCGTATCACGGAGGCCAGATGGCTGAGGCCATTGAGGTCAGACTCGGATCAACGGGGCCCGAGCATGATGTGTGAGTATCATGAGACTCATGGGCACAGAACTAAAGATTGTCGACAGTTAAGGGAAGAGGTGGCTCGTTTATTGAAGAATGGCCACCTTCGAAAATTCCTAAGTGAACGAGCCAAAAACCACTACAAAGAAAGGGAGAATCACAAACGAGCCGAATTGGCTGAACCTCAACATGTAATCAATATGATAATTGGGGGAACGGATGCTCCACGAGGACCAGTGATGAAACGAACAAAGGTTTCCATTGTACGAGAGAAGCGTAGCCGGGACTATGTACCCGAGGGTTCCATCTCCTTCAATAACGAGGATGCAAAAGGCATCATTCAACCACAGAACAATGCATTGGTAATTTTTATCCTTATTTTCAAATCACAAGTTAAACCTATTTTGATTGATCCTGGTAGTTCGGCCAACATCATCCGGTGGATAGTGGTAGAACAGCTAAGGCTATTAGAACGGTATGTGCAGAGCTTGCAGTACTCGGCGGGTTCAACATGGCAAAGCGAAACCACTAAGGGTGAAATTTCTTTGCCGATTAACATTGACGGCACCATACGATGCGTACGGTATTCTACGTCGTCGAGGAGATATGAAGTATAATGCTTTGCTCGACGTGACCGTGGATTCATAGCATGAGAGCGATGCACCATCGACACTACATCGATTCTTTGAAATTCCTAACCCGAGGAAGGATAAAAGCTCGTCCAAGGCGAACAGCCGCAAAGCAAGGAAATGTTCGCGGTCGAGGAAGAACCTCTCTTTCCGAAGAAACCGGATCAAAGAGATGATGAATCAACCAAAGGCAAGGACACCAAATAGCAATTAAAGAATACGGGTTTGAAAGCGGAGCAGAAAGAAACGGACCCGGCCGATGAAAAGGACGATTTCGGCGTGCCTAGGTCATTTGTATTACCGGATGATTCGGATGCAAGCAAATCTGTCGTGAAGGAGCTGGAGCAAATCATCTTGTACGCACATCTACCGGATAGAAAGGTATACCTGGGCACGGGGTTGACCTCGGAGCTCAGGAACAAATTGATTAAAAAATTTCAAGCTAATGCCGATTGTTTTGCGTGGTCCCATATAGACATGACAGGTGTACCACCAGAAGTCACAACTCATAAGCTCAACCTCGATAGGAAATTCCCCCCGGTGAAGCAGAAAAGGAGACCAATGACCGAGTCAAAACATGCCTTCATAAAAGATGAGGTAACAAAGCTTTTAAAAATAGGCTCTATCCGGGAGGTAAAATACCCGGATAGGCTAGCCAATGTAGTGGTGGTACCAAAGAAAGGTAATAAATTTAGAATATGTGTTGACTATAAGGATTTAAACAAAGCATGCCCGAAGGATTCATTTCCGATGCCTCACATCGATCGAATGATCGATTCAACGGTCGGGCATGAGATGTTAAGTTTTCTCGCTTACTCGGGTACAACCAAACTGATGCACCCGGAGAATCAAGAGAAAAAATCCTTTATTACCCGATACGGGACTTATTGTTATAATGTCATGCCATTCGGGTTAAAAAAATGCTGGGGCAACTTACCAACGCCTAGTTAATGGAATGTTCGAAGAACAGATAAGGAAAACAATGGAAGTTTATATTGATGACATGGTAGTCAAGTCCCTGGAAACAGAGGACCATTTAAAACATTTGCAGAAAACTTTTGATGTACTTCGCAAATACAACATGAAGCTTAACCCAGAGAAATGTGCCTTCGGTGCCCGATCAGGCAAATTTTTGGGTTTCATGGTGTCGAACCGGGGAATTGAAATTAACCCGAACAAGATCAAAGCCATTGAGGATATTGAGGTGGTGAACAATGTCAAGGGAGTGCAGAGTGCTCACCGGAAGGACAGCAGCACTGAGCCATTTCATTTCGAGGTCTTCGGATAAGAGTCACCGTTTCTTCTCATTCCTGAGGAAGAAAAATGACTTCGTCTGGACACCGGAATGCCAAACGACTTTGCGCAGAATTAAAAAGATACTTATCGAGTCGGCCCGCTCGCACATACCGAAGGGAGACGAACAGTTATTTCTATACCTTGCCGTGTCCGAGGTAGCGGTAAGAGGTGTTTTGGTCCGAGAAAAAGCAGGTACGCAATTTCCCATATATTATGTAAGTAGGACTTTAGGGGATGCGGAGACTCATTATCCACACCTCGAAAAGTTGGCCTTGGCATTGGTAAGTGTATCAAGAAAGTTGAAACCCTACTTTCAATGCCATCCGATATATGCAGTAACTACTTACCCGCCGAAAATGTCATGCATAAACCGAATTATCAAAAGAGGGTCGACCAAATGGGCCGTAGAGATTAGCGGATATGATATTGAATATAAACCTAGGCCGGCAATTAAGTGTCAAATCTTGGCCGATTTTATGGCAAATTTTACCCCAGCCATGGTTCCCGAGGTCGAGAAAGAACTTTTGCTAACCTCGAGAAAGGCTTCGGATATCTGGTCTCTACACACAGTTGGGGCTTCGAATTTAAAAGGTTCCGAGTTGGGCACTGTCCTTAAAACCCCTGCCGGTGATTCCATTAGATAGTCGATTAGAACTATTAAATTAACTAACAATGAAGCCGAGTATAAGGCTATGATTGCAGGTTTGGAATTGGCTCGGAGTCTGGGGGCCGAAATAATCGAAGCAAAATGCGACTCTCTCTTAGTCGTTAACCAAGTAAATGGCGTCTTCGAGGTCAAAGATGAGTATATGCAAAGATATTTGGAGAAAACTCAGGTGATACTACACCGGTTTAAAGAGTGGACCATGCAGCATGGACCCCGACAGCAGAATAACGAAGCCGATGCATTGCCTAATTTGGGCTCTGCGGTCGAAGCGGAGGAAATCAACCCCAGTACCATAGTGCAGTTGATGAATTCGGCGGTAGAAAATAGGTAGGCCGAGATAAACACAATGGGTCTAACTTGGGATTGGCGCAACAGATACATCGACTACTTGCAAGATGGGAAGCTTCCGAGCGACCCAAAAGAATCACGATCACTCAGGTCCAAAGAAGCATGGTTCTGCTTAATAGACGGTCAATTATACCGACGGTCCTTCGTCGACCCCTAGCCAAGTGTTTGGGTCCAGGAGAAACCGATTATGTGATGAGAGAAGTCCTACGCGGCACTGCGGTAACCACTCCGTGCATTGTTAAGCCTCGTTGGAAAAATCATTAGAGTTGGTTATTACAGGAACCAGATAGAGGATGATGCGAAGAATTTTGTCCAGAAATGTGACGGGTGTCAAAGGCATGCCCCGATGATCCATCAACCCGGGGAGCTATTACACCCGGTGATATCACCTTGGCCGTTCATGAAGTGGGGAATGGACATCGTCGGTCCTTTGCCATGGGCTCCAGGTAAGGCTCGTTTCATTTTGTTTATGACGGATTATTTCTCAAAATGGATTAAAGCGCAGGCCTTCAAAAAGATTAGGGAAAATGAGGTTATTGACTTCATATGGGACCATATTGTCTGTCGTTTCAGCATCCCGGGCAAAATAACTTGTGATAATAGCCCCCAGTTCGTTGGCAGTAAGGTCAATAATTTCCTTGAAGGGTTGAAGATCAAGAAGATTGAATCGACTCCGTATCACCGGAGTGCAAACGGACAGGCGGAATCCACGAACAAAACAATAATTCAAAATTTGAGGAAAAGACTCGAAACATCGAAACATCAATGCAGGGAAGTGCTGCTGGAGGTATTATGGGCTTATAGAACTACGTCAAAATCACGCACGGGAGAAACACCTTTCTCGTAGGTCTATGGGGCCGAAGCCCTGATTCCCGTAGAAGTTGGTGAACAGAGCCTTCGATTAAAATACGCCATCAGCGGGTCTAACGAGGAGGCCATGGCTGTAAAACTCGACCTGGTGGACGAACTATGCAAAAATGCGTTGGTCCGATTAGCAGCTCAGAAACAGAGGATGGAGAGGTACTACAACCGGAGGGCCAATTTTTGGCATTTTCAAGTTGGGGACTTGGTACTTCGAAAAATTACTTTGAACACCAAGAATCCCAATGATGGGAAGTTGGGTCTGAACAGGAAAGGGCCATATAAGATAACTGGAATAACGAGCAAAGGATCGTACCAGCTGGAATCCATGGACGGACAACGGTTGCGCAATAATTGGAATGTGGCTCATTTGAAGAGATACTACTACTAAAGTATGGATGCCCACCCTTGTGATCATCTTTTATTAACCTGTCTCCCTTTTTGCAGAAGTAGAGTACCGAATGAATTTAGGTCTGAAAACACGTGTTGTACTCTTTTCCTTAGTACGGTTATGTCCCGAAGTGGGTTTTTCGATAAGATTTTTAATAAGGCAACAAGTACAATGTGTTACTTTATGAAAACGAGGCAAAGTGCTCGGGAACGAAAGGTCTACCCCCGAGTGGGAACTTGATAGTGCTTACCTGATTATGCAGCTCGGATAAACACTAGGGGACTATCATACCCACATCGAGGTTTACCCCGGAAAGGTAGAATGAGTTCAACTCACTAAAGCAAATGAAGAAACACTGTAAAGTGCTACCCCGGATAGGTCCTTGAAATTTTGTTTCTCATTTTTGTCTAATCCTGAACCTTCTGTATTAGGCTTCGATGTTAGGACCAAACGATCAAAAATGAATCGTGTCCACTTAGTTTTTGCTACGGCAAAAATAGAAGGAAACGGATAAAGCCTTTATTATGTACGTGCAAATACTTGCAATAAAGAAAAAGTTATGAGAAATTCGTCTCGGACATGTCTTTTTGTTAAATACCCTATACCGGGGACTACCGTCGAAATTCGACTTCTTTTTATTAAATACCCTATACCGGGGACCGCCATCGAAATTCGGCAAAGGCAACAAGGTCACGTTGAACCGAGCCAAAATCTTTTAACACCCTCGAATAGGGACTGCCGTCTCGAAATTTGACAAGGCAGGGATTCAGGTATCAGAATCTAATCTATTATAAGTAAGTGGTCGGAAAAGGTTCGAACAATATAAAAACCTCGGCCCAAAATGCCCAACGTGATTCGGAGACGTCTGAATTCACTAAGCATAAATAAGCCCCGCGGGAAAATCACTCGATCAAATCCTCGGTCAAAAACGTACCGAACGAAGAGAAAAGCCAACACTTAAGATAGGCACGGTTCGAAAAAAAGAGGTGACCCTGAACCTTTGATTATTCCTAACGGGGTAAGTGATTAAGGCAAAAGTCATAACAAGCATTCGGATAAAAGAATAAAGAAAACAACCAAAAGGGAAATACGCATTTCATATATAAAGCTAAGTCTTTACATTTGGACTTTTCATAAGTCAAAAAGCAAAAAACAAAATAAAGGCTCGTACAGGCCCTGATTTACTCGGTATGGTTGGAACCGGAGTTCTCGAAAACCGTATGCTCAGAATCATCAGACTCAGCATCAAGAGCTTTCTTGGCCTTCTCCTCGATTTCCTAAGCTTCGAGTATCCGAGCCTGGAGGTCCCCTAATCCTTTTTGGGCCTGTTCGAGGGTAATCCTTCGGGATTTTCACCGCTCATACTCGACCAAAATCAAAGAACGAGCCTCGGCAGTCTCCATGTCCTTAAGAGACTCGTCCAAGTCGGCCTTGATTTTTCCAATTTTGCCGCTAGTTCGGATCTCTCTTCGAGAAGTACTGTTTGAATTTGGTTAGCCGACTCAAGCTCGGCTCGAAGCACGTCATCGTCTTACTGCTCCTCGAACCCGCTTCGAGCTCGTCAATAATCCGAGCTCGAGCCTCGGCCTTCTGTTCGACCACCCTCAACTTCTCCTTGTCATTAGCACTCTCGGATTCAAGCTGTCGATGCCTTTCTGCCATCTTCACAGCTTCGGCCTTGCCCGAATCAAGTTCACTTTGAAGTTGGAAAATAGTGGCTTCGAGTTCACCGAGCCTTGAAATGAAACGAAAATTGTCTTCGTTGAGGCCAGCATTATCCGCTTCAAGGAGCCAGTTCTTTTCAACCATGTCGGCCAACTCGGCCTTCAAGCTAAGATTTTCGACCTTTGCCACCTCGAGCTCGAGTTGAAGGTTGGAAAGAGTAGCGGCTCGGCTCAATTGGTCTTCTTTTTCCTGTAGAAGGAGTTGGTACTTCTCCGTTTCTCGACCCTAGGCATCCAGCTGACCCTTCAAGTCATCAACCTCATGTTGGGCTCGGACAAAGCACTCATTAACAAGCACAACACTCTGCAGAAGAAGAAATGAAATCAAGTTAAGGAATTTAATAAACAGAGTTGAAAATCGCACATCAATATTATGTAAGGATGAACGTAGAATTTACCTGGTTGCCTGCATGCATGCCTTCATTAATAAGGCACTACCAAGGAACCCCGACCATCTTCTCCTTGTCAGAATCTGAAATAAGGGGCCTTAGATAACTTGCAACCCCCACAGGACGGGATAAAAAACTACAGTCCTCGGGGACGGTGATCAGTACTGACCTCGTCCTCCTTGGCCCTACACTAGGGGCTGGGAAAATACCTACAAGATTGTTCCTCGCACCCGTTTCCGTGGAACGGCTAACCGCTCTCTTGACCCGAGGAATGGAAAGATGGCCAAACCTGGCAGCCTCCCCGGTTGCTGGAGGAGTATCTGAGAACATGTCATCGAGGTTATCGACCTCGCCGGCAGGAGTAGAGAGAAGCCGAACGCTCCGGCGACCTCGGTAGGAGGGTGTGCCTCAGATGTAGTAGCTTGGTCACCACCGGGGAGTGGGCTGGTATCCATTGTAGCCTCGATATTAGGGGCCGACTCTGCTCTTTGTTCGGCCTCAATATCCGAAGATGGCCTGGATCTTCTAAGCCTCTTCAAGGGAGCCTCTTCGGGTGAAGCATCACTTGAAATGTCGATGAATTCAATTGACTTTAGAGGAATTGGAAAGAGAACATCTTATTCCCCACCTGTGTGCGGAGCCGAAATGGAAGGCTTTCCCCCAGTTGTAGGTAAGGGCGGAATGGTAGTTTCCTCCTCCGGAATAGAGGCGACGGAGGGGCCCTCACCAACCCTTCGAATAAGAATGTCGGGCTCTGTTTCATCCCTCAGGGTCCGAACAACGCTCCTCACCCTTTTCTTTGGTTTCTGCCCTTTGGCCGAGGGCTTTCTCTGTCTCTTATTGGCCGCAGCAATGAGCCGGGATGACCCTGCCGTATCAAATTCAAGAGCCGGTACAGCAGGATCGGCCGTTGATTCGGGTCTCGGCTCCATCGAGCCTTTGGGCAAGCTTGAATACCGAAGGAGTTAGAAAAAGAAAAGGGGAGAATGCAGTAAATACCGAATCAAGGAAAAGATTACCGTGATTTTGAGCAACCCATCGGCCACGCGATAGGTCCCCCCATGTTCGTTCCCCCATGTCCGTTTTTCATGAGGTTATTGGCTAAGGATTGCTCCAACCCACTCCGTAAGGTTCCAGATAGCTGAAGGTATCCATGCCTCAGCTAAAAAAAATAAGAAAATAAAAAAATAAAAAAATAAGAAAGAAATCATATATGTAAGGGAGCAAATTTTGACAAAACGCGGAGGAAGGATAATTATAGAAGGGAGAACTGAAACTTACGTCTATTGTTCTACTTCTCCGAAAAGGGCATGTGATCGGCCGAAATAATGTCCGCGGTCCTTACCCGGACATAATGTTCCAGCCAGCCTCGACCTCTATCCTAGTCGAGTTTGGAAAAGATCGGGTTCCGACCTCGCTTGGTGATATTTATCACGACCCCTCGGAAGATTCTCGGAGAATACAACCGGATGAAGTACGCCAACGTGAATTCCCTGTTGACGTTATTGGCCAGTAAGCGGAGGCAGGCCACGGTCCTCTAAATAATCGGTCCGATTTGGGCCAAGGTTACGGTGTACATCTGGCACATCTCCAAAATAACCGGATCAATTGGAGGATCGAGTTTGAGCGTGAACGGATACGTGTAGACGTATAGGAAACCTTCTCTATGATCGGTAATGGACTCGCCGGGCCCGGGGGTGAACACTTGTACCGGATGCTTATCCTATCCACATTCTTCCCGGACCCGAGGTAGAAGATCCTCCGTAATAGACAAAGGGTAACGCCTTACGTCGTAACCCCTATCCGCGATGGAGATGGTTTCTCGATGTCAAATTCATGGTTGTAATTGGGCTTGGACGGTATTATGTCCAGAGCAAGAATGAAACAAATGGAAGAAATATTAGGACGGAAGAGGCAGTTGAAAGATGCAAAATAGCAAATGAAAGACTTGGCAAAGATGCTCTTACGATCAAAGTAACAAATGGAGAAGCTGGCAAACTGGCTTTTTACGATCAAGAGAGCAAGAAATAAAGAAGCAGAGAATGAGGAATGGAGAAGTGAAAATGAAAAAGTGAAATAGCTAAGGGCCTTATATAGGTGTAATACTGTAGCGGTTACAAAACAACGGCCAATCGGAAAGCGACACTTGTCCCACATTTAATGCGACGAGATATGAAGAGACGTGCGTTAAGGAGGTTCCCGAGGTCGACCATTCAGGACGAGACACGTGGCCGATGTCAGAAGGACGTGACATAATTGTTCCCGCCAAATTTGAAGATAAGAATGAGCTTATGGAACCACCGGTTGGGTGAGACTATCTGTATACGATAAAAATCGGGTCAATGTATGGCCGATGAGACCGGGGCCAAGGGCAAGTCTAAATGAGCACGAGCATGTTCGGTCTTTTCTTCAGACCGAGAGATTGCACCGCATGCAGCTGACCCAAGATAAGAGAAGTCTGTACGTTGGTACGGTCACTCCGATCCAAACTCAACATGGCTGTTGGTCCGATCACTCTGATCCAACCTCAACGTGACCGTTGGTTCGGTTATTCCAATCCAAACTCAACATGGCCGGTAGTCCGGTTAACCAGTTGCGATGCTACCATGCGTCAAGAAACCTTCTGCAATTTTGTACTGACGACCGTACAGGTGTTAGACCGTACGGTCCTACCTTATCCTTTTTAGGGTTTTTTTATTCTAAAGGGCTTTGTATTGTATTCAAGGCCCATGAGGCAAACCTATAAATAGAGGACATTACCCCACTTTTAGGGGTTAGCTTTTCAGATCTAGAACATTGTAATAGAAGATCTATTGAAGCTCTCTCTATCTCTGATTTTAATCTGAATTTGCAGTGTTCTTTAGTTTAATTCATCCATTCAACATAGTGCATTGCCTATATATATATATATATATATATATTTAGCTTAAATCACCAATCTCAATATACTTATTCACGGCATCAGCACATACATATATATACTTATTATAACAAACAAATATAACAAACAAATCCATACACGTTTCGCACCGACCAAAAACAGATTAAAATTCATCCACATATCCTATACATCACTTAAAATTTAATTATTACCGAAATTCGGGGTAAACATACATAGCAAAGAAATGGGATTGGGGTGATGCTGGAAGTAAAATGTGAATGAGGTTCTTTAAGTTTCCAAGGTACTCTGCTATTAAGTAAAAAAAAAAATGTAATTTGCCTGAGCATTAAACACAACAATATCCAGAGAAAATCCATTCTCAAACTTAAATTTGTAGAGGTGACTTAGAGCCAAAAATCATTCAGAACTTTTAAAGAGAGAGGCTAGCAAAAGACAGTTCAAGCAAAATCCTAACCATGAATACATGGCTTCAAAAGATCAAAGTTGGTAAAGCATGATAC
Organism: Lycium ferocissimum; assembly: GCF_029784015.1. Classification (NCBI taxonomy): domain Eukaryota; kingdom Viridiplantae; phylum Streptophyta; class Magnoliopsida; order Solanales; family Solanaceae; genus Lycium; species Lycium ferocissimum. The sequence goes on from NC_081347.1 coordinate 18,093,736, forward strand.
TAAAAACATGGTATTTCTCAAACTCACAAACTGATTCCATAAAGAAAGGGAAGCTAAAAATTAAAGCAAAGCTGGAAATTGTGAATGAAAGCATATTAAGTTTAAACATGTTCTCATTCAAAAACAATAACTGGAGGACAGAAACAAAAACAATAACTCTCTTTGTCATATTTGGCCGAGCAGGGACTGGGGAATGCAAAAGGAAGAGATTCCTTTCTTTGAAATTGGCTTCGCGTGCTGGGATTTACGTTGAATGAATTCTATGCGTGTTGCGATTTAGGGCTTTAGGGATTTTAGGATTTTTGTTTTGTTTTGTTTGCTGTAAATGAAAGGCAAAAGAGGTTTAGGGGAACTAAAGGGTTAATGGTCCAGATTGTGTTAAATTGTTGGGCTTAAAAATAGAGAGGATGATTTGGAATTTAAAGAGATAGCCCACAATTTGGGTTTTAAAATGCAGCCTTTCATTTCAATTGTTATCCCATTTTTGCAGAAATGGTCAATTCAACAAAATTGAAATTGAATCTTTTTTTTTTTTTTTATCAAAATCCATCTTTAAAAGTTAAACCAAAACCAAATTGAGATTAATTAATATTCCAATTAGCTAGCTAAGCTTCTTGATTGTAACAAAATAAAAATGACTTTAAATTGACAATAAATATGCGTATTTCATTAAAACCCTAGTTTTTGTGCAAATTGATTTTCAAATTGATAAATTTGACATAATTTGTACTTAAAGTTATACGTAAAGATATACATAATATATATTAGGGTATTTTGCAAATGAAAAATGGCGAAATATCACCAAAAACTAGTTTATCAAGTATTTTTTTATTTTTTGATAAATATTTTACTCTGTTTGAAATTCAAGAATCTTGAATAGTTAATTTAAATTTTTAGAAGTCAAAAATTGGGTATCAACAACTTTCCCTTTGCTGTTCAGGGATGGCGGAGCCGTCCCTGGGCAACAAAATTTGACAAACCCGATTTTTGTCCGATCAAACTCAACTTATCTCTTAAAATGAAAAGATGCAGCTGATTTTGAAAATTATGGCTAGACCCTGGTATTGGGCTTCCTACATATCTCAGGCTATATGAGAATTCAGGCTACTTGTAGTTCGACTACATTTTTGAAAACTTTCAAAATTGCTCCAGTGTCGAATTTATGAGAATGGGAGCTTGGGACATGATTGGGGGGAGGTTGGATTACGACTGAGCTCTGACAGTGAGTTCGCCTACATATCCCTACCCTCGAGAATCAGGCCGTATATAGTTCGACTCGATCGGTAGAAAAGGGCATTCCTTATGCGGAAGTAACATTTGGTTTGAGATAGATGACTTCAGACCTTTTGAGTATGGAAAAGAGGCTTGCAATTTCTAAGTTATGAATGTGGCATGCTTCACACTCGTAACTAAGTCCTTGCACGGACATAATTTCGTATACCTTAAGTATGTCATCACCTAGATTTGAAAGAAAACCGGTAGTGCCTCAGTATAGGTTCAGAGATTACACTGAATGCGAAACTCAAAGATAGCAACCATTGCCTTTTTTGGGGAGTGGTTTTGACACGGAAGAAACACCTACGTTCCTTCAAAAGGGTGTAGTTTGATGGTGGAGAAAGGTGATCCTCAACTCTCGCCCGAAGAGTCTGCTCCTCTCTTTTGCAATGTGCCCCGATTCGCTGCTAAGTAAAAAGTTCCACGTTTACTCCGCATGCATTTGGTTCGGGTCTGGTCAGCCCACTCCTCTCCTTGGCGGCTGCTAACCTGCTTCCATCTGCTGGGTAACACCGTGATTAACTTTGAAAATGAATACTGCGGCCACCTGACCGGGTTTACACCGTTCTGATCTTTGGAGCGAATACTGCGGTCTCATGACCGATTTTACGTCGCTTTGTCTTTTTTGGGCGAATACTGTGGTCTCATGACCGGTTTTACGTCACTTTATCTTTTTGGGTGAATGCTGCAGTCTCATGATCGGTTTTACATCGCTTTGTCGTCTTGCTACATCCGATAGTTTGTATGCATGACCCTCTTGGCATGTTTGTATGAATATCATGATAAGAACTAAAGCTGAAATTGAACCATGATCATGGACATGAATATATATATACATATATAACATGAATAAAACATTTTAAGTAGGGAGAGCATTGCATAAACCGACAACATAATATCACCACGTAAAACGCGGAGTCTGGTACCTCGTTGTACCAGCAGAGCCCCCATACCTTGCCAGGTTATAAGGTGTACGTACTTGATGGATCCATTCAGTGGAAAAAATAAGGAATTATCCTAACTGGGTGGAGCGATCCTTATCCTATGGTGACTAACGTAGTTTCAGGCTATCTGAGCCTTTTCAGTAATTCGTGCAACTCCCAAAAAGATGAACATGATATAGTTAGCTAAGAAGCCCATGATGTCCGTGAATTAACTTGTAAATAACTTGTAATTATGATTTCATGAAATAACTTGTAAACATGGTTTCATGAAATAACTTGTAAACATGTTCTGAGGTGATATAACATAGACATGGTTTCATATCAAATAGCTTGTAAAACATGGGTTTGAACAATATAGTTACATAATATACTTGCATGAAAACGTGTAAAACATGTAGAGTGTTTTCTTGAAAATAACATAATGATTTATAACTTGCATGTAGGAACCCATGGGATGCAAAGTATAGGTGTCATGGATTACATACAGATTCTTAATAATCATTATGATGTAAGAAGAACACAATGAAGAATTTATAACAATTTAATACATAATATAGCATGGGGCATGGACCTAGGGTTATCATGAACATGGTTAAAAACCCTAGTTTTCGTAAAGCTTCATACTTTATGGAAGAAGAAGCATGGGGAAGAACAATGATGTTCCCACACGTAGAGAGCAACCCTACACACTTTAATCTCTCCAAAACTTGAATTAAAGACTTGAACTTTGAAGAAGAACTCCAAAAGCTAGAATCTTGATCTTTATGTGTGTTTTCTTGAAAACCCTAGGTTAGGAATGATGAATTCATGATTAGTAATCATGGGTACATGTTAGAATTAACTTGGAATGTCTTAGAACAGCTTACCTTAGAGTATCTTGAGTTTGGGAGATCAGAATTTCGTCCTTAGGGTTTGGGAGAATGAAAAATGGGAACAAAATAAGACTATATCCATTTTAAACGAGTTTTCTGCCAAAAATGGGCAATGTACGTCCTAGGATGTACAGCCCGTACTTGGAAGTACGTCCAACACTCCTTGGGAGCACATTGGGTGAAATTTTCAGTGAAGATTCAACTCTGCCACCCTTCAGTAAAATAGTCATAACTCTTTGTACGGATGTCCATTTGACCTCCATAATATACCGTTGGAAAGGTATTTCAAATATCTAAAAATTCCATGCAAGATGTTTTCTCAAATTACTAACGAAAATGCTTGAAAACTTGACATGAATGAAGACTGTCTCAGATTTAGACGGATTTAGAAGGCCTTAAGGACTTCACTTTTTGGTTTGACTTCAAAACAACTATCTATCGCTCGAAATCACCCCGAAGGGATTCATATAACTAAAATATCATTATAATACAAATATTACCCATTAGGACCTAACTCTAACTTACGGGATGTTACCGATATAGTTTAGTATGTGAGTACGAGGTGTTACAATATCTCCCCCTCGAGATCATTCATCCTCGAATGATGGGCCGTGGTTCAGAATGTGGTTGGACTTGGCTTCAATACCTGAACGTAAGGGGACATGACATGAAATATGGGGGCTGGAAAACCATGTCATGGTTTTATGGAAACATAGACGCTGGGCCTTGAGACACAAGTACCGAATGCATGAACATGAATTATGAGACATGGATCATTTGTTCTCGAATAGTGATCATGGATAGAATGGGGACTAACTTTGGAACTCTACAGAAATTTTGGCAGAGTTTCTTTTATAATTATGACTATCCCAGCATTTCTTCAACACCTGTCAGGTAATCAACACACAACACAAGCCTCACAGGGCATCATAATACATATGACATGATATAGCAAGCTAACTAAAACATGATCTTGACTGACATGAACACCTAATTGGCATGAATACGTGAATACTAATCGTCATAAATACTTGTCTAATATGGACACATGGATATTGAACTGAACGAATACATGAATAATATACATGGAATTTGGAGAGGAATTTGTAAGCACGAATGACATTAGTACTGGAACATGAGCATGAACTTGGCATGATTACCGGAACGTGAGGAGTATGATATGGCACATGATTACTATATTGACATAAATACATGGATACTGACTAACATGAATACATGAGTGTCGAATTGTCAAGAGATCTGAATGAGTGAAAATATGGGTTTCATAACATGAAATCTGAGTGCTGTAAACACGAATTTTGCAATAGGAGATTTGTATGTTGAGCGGAGATGGGTTCTAAACACTTAGAGATTTGATCATTGATATTCATATATCACCATGTTATACATATGAGATAAAGGTAGGACTTAGGAGTCCGTCTTAGGCTTTGAATACAAGTGCAACTCGGTGCGAATGAGATAGACATGAGTCAAAGAACATAAATATGATCCTAACACAATGCTTTAGTATAGGCATGACATGAATACGTCAAATAGGAGTAGAATACTTCTGAAATAAGTACCACAGGGTACATGAAAAGATATCTATTTGAATATAGGAACGCACCTTATTTCGGATTATCTTGTTAGCTATTAATCATAATTACGAATACTTTCGCTCATCTGTCATTCTCGTGAGCGAATTATAGAGGATTGAGAGAAAACGAATTATAGGTACTAATCGCATAAGATACTTCTCTTTAGAGCACATACATGACATGGTGCATTGGACATGGAGGACGTAACGAGGAAAATGCGTACATGGGAACGTGATTCATATGGCATGAAACGTGAATACATGAATAGCACGACATGAGGCATGGGACCATGAACAACCTGACATTTACATGAGTACATCGTAGATGCAAATCGTGGCATCTGGACTTGATTTCATGAGTATTGAGCTAATAATAAGGCATAAGTGTGACTTGCGTGGAGTACAATTGTAGGCTCACTCTTGGGTACTCAGAGACGTAAGGCATGGATAAAGTATTATCTTTAGAACTTAGATATATTGAAATGATGGGACATAGTTCAACATAGTTTACTCTTATCAAAGTCAACATAATAATTGGAAAGTACTTAGAAGTTAGAACATGGACATGGGTACAAAGCACGATAGATACGTGGGATATGAATGTGGTCTTTAACCTTGGGCATGAGTACAACCTGATGTGCAAAACATGAAAGAACATTCCGTTGCATAGCTTACTATCATATGGAGTCTTAATTCTTACATCTTAAACGTGGAGTGTAAAGCTCTAACATGGGCATGATATAGGTACGAAAGGCACGAGTAGAGTAAGTCTAGGCATTAGTACTACATAGTGTATGAATTACTTTGGAATTGGAACCGTTACTCCCTTAACCCAGCTAGTCAATCAAGAACTTTATCTCATAACGTATTTACCTAGTACTTGATCTCCACAACATGACAAAAGACGAATTCTACACACTTTATCTTAGCTACATGAAACTGTGATCCTCTGACATAATCCCCTTAACACCTATGAACTTACGAAACACATAATCTATTTCAGCACCTCATTGCACGATCTCCCCCTTAGGTTCAAAGGATGACATTTAAAACCTGTGAATTTCTTGAGCTAGTGATAAGTGGTCATCTAATTGTTCTGCTAATTTTCCCTAGGTTTTATTCTTTCACTAAGACTATCCCATAAATTTGTCTTTTTATCTCCATACTTACCTCCTGTATTATCCATCAAAATAATATTCCCTTGGCAATTTACTAATACCATGCCCTCTAATTCGGCCTAAGCCACATAAACAAGTTAAAACTATTCCAAAAGATTCGACATCATTTGATTATATCTTTCGGTCGAAAGCTACCTTCTTTTATCTAAGTACACAGTCATACTAAAGTAGGTCTACATCCTCGAAGGAAATTTTTTAAATATCCTACCCTGAACTTACTTACTATTCTCCATTAAACACCTATTAGCATCATGGTCTCTGATTCTTTCCTGAATGATAAAGTGAAACATAGATTATTCCTAATTTCCCTCATCATCTGACCCTATTCTGTGGTCACATATTATCTCTTCTGTCCTGTAGACATAGATCACACTTAGGGAACTTTCGTCAGTCTTAAATAATAGATTAGAATACTTAACCCCAAACTTTCTATACACTTTTAAAATCATATCATACTAGACACATCTGGGGGTAAACACTTAATCACCTACGATTAGAGGAGGGAACTGTCACATTTTATCATCTTATAGTAGTATCTACTCCTTGTAGTAACTTACTAATGTCATACTCTCTAGGTCCGATTTGAATAAGCTTAAATAATTTAAAACTATCCCCAGAAATTCAATATCATCTACTCGCGGTTAACTTTATAACATGCAACCTTGTAGGGCCTTAAATCTGAACTATCCTCCTTATACTATAGCTCCATGGTCGAAGAATCCAAATAAACTTATTCTGTAAGGTATATAACCTACGTGTACTACCATATCGAAACTTGTTTTTAAAAGGGAACTATCACCTGATAAACACACCATGCATCATTTGGTAAGTCTTGGGTCTCGAATTTTCCTTCTCAACGCTTAAGCATTCGATACGTTCAGAATTTGATGGAAAGAGAATGTTACTTACTGCTCTAAACTTCATGGCACGAGTTCGAATTATTCCTGCTGACTCCATTTGAAAGAAACATATCAATAATGATTAGCTTTACATCTTCTTGATCCATTGAGATGAGGCGTATTCGGTAAAATGGGAAACAACATGCGAGTTTGAGTGATTTCTTAGAACATAGCTCTATTGTACGATCTAGAGTTGAAAGAAGTGAGACAATCCAAGATGTCTTGGCGGTCAACTGTTTATATGTGTGGCATGCACACACATATAAAAATGACCCTACTGGACACGGTTTCATAGACTCCCTAAGACAATTGAAACTAGGATCTGATACCAAGCTTTGTCATGCCCCGAACTATGGCCTAGGTGAAACACGGCACTCGGTGCCATACTGCATGTGACCGAGTGAACCACATGGCTTGTTGAATCATCATGAGGCATACATGAGCAAAAATATAACATGAATGTGATGAGCTTTTATAAAAATGAGATGTCGTAATAATTTAATGAAATACTTGTTTAAATCGTGAATGCGAAAATATCATAAATTGAGCCAAAGTTGGCTACACGACTCTGAGCATCTGACATAGCTGACTGACTAGTCTATGAAACCTCTAATCATGAGTCTTGACTGGAAAACATACTTGCTGGGACAAGGCCCCCAGCATACCTTTAAATACATAACTAATAAAATAAAGATAACTGACTAAAACCCCGAATGAGTTGGGGCTCACCAATAACTTGATCATTAACATTTGCTAGTTGATTTAGTTCCTGGCCCATCTTTCCTTTCCTTTTAGGCATAGTTAGACTACTTTTCCTTTCCTGAAGCCTTTGTGGGTCCCAGGATCATGAGGGGAAGGTCCAAGAAAATGGAAGTGAGAGTTTCAGGCCCTTGAAAGGAAACAGGATAGGGTGGGGTCATTACCTCCCATCTTCTTTTCCTGAGTCTCCTTTCAGCAAAAAAAGATCTTGGGCTCCACTGGTCACTGCCTCCAATTCATGCCCAGGCTCATCTTTTCCTCTCCTAAAACCTTTTCCCCCTCCTAAAACCCTTTCTCCTATCCTAATGTCCTCACCCTAATCATCCAGTGACAACAGACTCAGTGGTCCAGCTCTAGAGGTTCCTGATAGTTGAAGTTAGTGGTGAAGGCAGGGAACAAGCCTTTTAGAAGCACACATCAAGCAGTAGAAACTAGCTATTCTATGAGGACTAGGCACAGGTTTCAAAGACCCTTTGACATCAAATCCAAATGCAACTACTAGGCACAAGAATTTTCATAGACACATAATAGGTGGGAACAAACTAATCAATCTTAACATCTCTAAATTGAACCAAGAAAAGACATGGGGAGAGACTCTTGTTGTTTAATCACACCAGAATCCAGAAAGAAAGGGCACACCTTTTGTTTATCGCCCAAAAATGGGAATGTACGTCCTGTGTGTGTCAAACCACACAAGTGTGTGTGTGGTGAATCCAACTCTCTCTCTCTCTCTCTCTCTCTCTCTCTCTCTCTCTCTCTCTAGAGGCCACAAGACAATTTGAAGGGAATTTTGAAAGCAAAAGAAAACAAACAAAGAAAAAAGAGAACTCCGAGTTTGAAGAATGTAAATCCATGTAACACAAAGGGAAGTTTCAGATTTGAAAAAAACAAGCAGAGGAGGGAAAAAGCACAGGTCAAAACACATAGTAGCATTCCCAGGAGATGTAAAGATTAACACCCCTTTTCTGAGGCCAAATGGCTTTCCAATCTAAAATGCACCAACAAACACATCCATAGGACTTCACCAAATTCCAAATTAGATAAATCATCAGGAGACTTCAGCCTAATTGGCTAGTTGATCACACAGTAAGGTCAAACAAGTACAAAGAAAGAACACTAAACTTTTATGACACAAACCAAACTTGAACCAAATCACAAGCTGCAAAACTTACAGGTTTTCAGAGAAAAGGGGAACTCGTGGTCTGTGTTAAGCCTAGGACAATGAGGCCTTATTTATTTTTTATCAGAAACTTATCAGGAAAGGGATGTTCGAAGTAAAGTAGTTTTGTAGCTTAATATCAATCTACAAAGCAGGTATCTTGGACTGGTCCTTGATATTTTTCCAAACTTGAGCAAAACATTTGACTCAAAATATGATCAGGTTGTGAATGCAGACTAAAATGGGAGGACACAAAGGGAAGGACAGGAATAGACAGTGAAACAGTTAAGGCACAAAACCAATTCTCTTAACTTTTAGTATTAGCTAGATGATCACAGCAAAAGAAAACCAGGCAAAGTGAAATAGAACCTCACTTAATTCTGAATTACTTGCAGATTTTCAATATACTAGGTGGTTGTACCCAAATAAGAGATTTTATCAAATCGGACAAACGAGGGGGGGGGACAAGCAGGACACCATTAGAGCAGCAGCCCAGACCACACACATAACTTGATCTTTTAAGGAAAATTGTCTGTCTTAAGTGATCACAGCACATATGCATAAAGACCTTCCTCTTTTAAAGTCAATTACCATTTTACACTACTGGTTTAGCCAAGTAAAAAGGACTAAGTACCAGACTTGTGCCAACTTTTGTTAAAACTCCCCAACACTTAGTAAAGAAGATGATTCAAGAAACCAGCTTTGACTCTTCACCCTTTAGCCAATAAGAGTAGTTCAACCAAATGAGTAAAATAAAAACCAACTAGAGTTCGACCTTCTACATTTCAAACCCGTTCCTCAGTTTCATCTTGTCCTATCTCTAGGTGCAGTAAATTTATATGGAAAACTGTCTTTTTATAAGTAAAACACTCTAGGCCACTTAAAAGAATCCAAACAAATCAGGAATGAATCTCATACACTTAAGCAAATTCTAAGTAAGTTATTTCAGGAAAAGCAGTAGTTATCAGGCAAACAAAAAAATAAGGAAGTTTGTTAATTAGAAACACACCCAACCAGTTCCCATTATAGGTTTACATCAAGTAAATTCCCAAATCCACTCAATACGATCAAACAAACCTAAGAGGAAGGGACCAGAACCCTATCATGAACAAACAAAACTCAAAAGAAAAGGAAACAGATGAGTGTAGATACAGTCTTGAAAGAAAGAAAAGAAAATAGACAACCCCTATGCTAGAAAAAACCAATCTCAACTTAGCCAAAACCAACCTCACCTAGAACAAATGATATCAAACTGAATAAGAAACCTAGTATTATTACAGATGACCAAGCTTGATACACATGAACTCAGACCATACTAATTAACAAAGCATCAGTTCTCATGGATTAATCACTTACATAGACTAGATTGTAACAGCAAATACTCCAGCCATTAACCATTTAGTTTAAAGACAAAAAGTAAAAAAATAAAAAAAAATAAAAAAAAAAAAAAACTTAGTGGATACTTCAAGTTAAAATATGACCCTACTTCAAATCTAAACCTCATTCAAGAAAGAACAAACAAGACTAAACAAGCATCAATAGAAGAACTCCATTAAACTGCTGCCTTAGCTAAGCTTAACACAAATCTCATGTGCACTAATTTAAAAAGGTAAATGTCATCAACAACCCATTTTATCTATAAAAGAAAACAGGGAAATATCTGGGGAACATAATGGTCCAAATTCAAATATGTTTTGGAAAAATTTGAAATGTCTATATAAATTAGACTAGGCTAACTCGTAAGGTATATATAAAAAAGTGTAGGAAAAAATCGATCAACAATGTCACCAAATGATTAAACATCAAGCTCTAAGCCTAAATAATCTACCATTATAATCATAATTAACTAGCATAGACCACAATAAATCTAGCACATAACTAAAACAAGCATTAAAGGACTGAAATTAAAATAAAGGAAACAACAAGAATGAGTGTTACCTTTTGTTGGCATGGCTTGGACCAAAATTGAACTTGGATAGAACCGCTTCCAAGACTCAAGCCCAGAATGCCAAGAAATAAAAAAAACAACAAATTTTAGAACTAGGTTTTTGAGCAAATCGAAGAAACGTTAAAAACTTTGAACGAAATTTAACTTTTACGGAGTAATATCTCAAATCCCTAATATTTCTTAATAATCCGAACGCTTTCTTTCGTGAATGGGGGTTTCTATTTGTAGAAACCCCAAAAATGTTTGAAACTACAAAAACTTGATGTGGGACTTGCAAGTTTTGTGCAATTCTCACACACCAGCCTAAATCAACGGCTCAGATCTAAAGCAAAAATGAAATCAAAGGCTCAAAACACCTCAAATCGAATAGATGCATATAATATGGGGGTGGGTATACCTTTAGGGCCTGTTTGGCCTGAATTTGGGGGAGAGAAGGACAAAGCATTGACCCGCTCCAAATTGATAGGACACGACACGAAATAGTGGTGGGTAGGTTGTGGTGTGCAGAGGAGTGGCGCTAGGGTTGCCCCATAGCTGCCTCCCTCTTCTCTCATTTGCACCGAGGCCCTTAGGGAAAAATAAAATGAATGGGGAGGAGTATAAGACTCCCCTGCCCCCTTTTAGTTGTTAAGTGGACCCGGTCATGACCCTTTTGGACTGGGCCTGGTCCATACCTTTTTGTTTTAAAGGCCTGGTCTCCATGTATATATACATATGTGTATATGCTCCATATATATTAATATATACATATATATAGAGGGTCGGAAAAAAAAAGACTAATACACAAATAAATAATGAAAAAAATAATTGTTAGTCATTAGGACTTAAATAGTTTAAGGATACAACCCTTAAATAAAAGTGAAAATCATTTTGCAGATACCCATTTTTTTTTTTTTAGTTAAGAAAATTAATCGATTACGTAAACGCATAAAGAATCAGGGTTTAAAGCATAAAATGGTCATTCCGTTTAATTACTCAAAGTGCCTTGGACAATAAAAATGGAACAAAACTATTCATTAATCTAATTTTTCTTGATTTAATTAACTAAACAAATAATTACCCAAAAGGGGTTTTCTTCCCCTTCGATTATTTACAATAAATTTTTCTTCAAAATAAATTTCCACAAAAATTAAAATATCTCAGATGTTTCTTTATCAATTCCAAAGGTGAAGTTTGTCCCAAATAATTTCATAAAAATTACCTAGACCCCTTAGGGGTGCACAACTAGTTTTATTTATAATCCAAGGACTCCAAGCATTTAAAATAAATTTTGGGAGGTCAAAAATTAGGTGTCAACACTAACACGCACCCAAAGGCATTCTCTGCAACAGATAAGTATAGCAGTAACAGGCTCCCAGGCCTTGGAGGTACCATGACTGGTAGATTGGACAAATATCTTTTGATGGTATCAAATGCCCCTTGTCACTTCTCTGTCCATTTAGTGGGAGTGTCTTTCTTCAGAAGCTTGAGTATGGGATCCACAATGACGGTGGATTGAGCTATGAATTATCCAATGTAATTTAAGTATCCCAGGAAACTCATGACTTCCTTCTTGGTTTTGCGAGGAGGTAATTCTTAGGTCGCCTTGATCTTTGTTGGGTCTAGTTCTATGCCTCTCCGGCTTACTATAAATCCCAATAGTTTTTCGGCTCCAAATGCACATTTAGCTGGGTTCAGCTTCAGATTAAACCTTCGGAGCCTATCAAAGAACTTCCTTAGATGTGTGGTATGCTCCGAACTTTGCCTTGACTTGATAATGACATCATCTATGTAGACTTCAATTTCTCTATGGATCATGTCATGGAAAATGATATTCATCGCTCTCTTATATGTTGCACCGGCATTCTTGAGGCCGAAGGGCATTACTCTGTAATGGTATGCTCCCCATGGAGTGATGAAGGTTGTTTTCTCTGTGTCCTCTCCATCCATTAGGATCTTATGCTAACCGGCAAAACAATCCATAATAGACTGTAGCTCGTGCTTGGCACAGTTATCTATGAGTATGTGCATGTTTCGCAGCAGAAAATTGTCCTTTGGACTGGCTTTGTTAAGATCTCGATAATCCATACAGATCCTTATCTTTTTATTTTGTTTGGGTACCGGAACTATGTTGGCCAACTAGGTGGGGTATGAGATTACTCCTACTACCCCGGGCTTGATTTGCTTTTCTAGTTTGTCCTGGATGTGGATACTGAGGTCCGACTTGAATTGTCTAGTTTTTTGTTTTACCAAAGCGAAGCCCGTGTTGATCGGTAACCTGTGGGACACTACGCTGGTACTCAACCCTGGCATGTCGGCGTTAGACAATGCGAAGATATCTACGTGCTCCTTCAGTAAATTTGTCAATTCTTCTTTTAAAGGAGTCTCTAGGTGTGCACTTATCCTTGTTTCTTTGACATTCTCTTTCGACACCTAGATTTATGGCCACTATTTCATCCATGTTTGGTTTCTGCTCACTTTCAAACTACTCTAGCTCTTCCGCGAGACCCTCGGGCAACACTGTGGTCACATCGTATTCCTCGTACTCTTCTTCCTCTATGCTGCTGGACTCATTCATTTCATAACATGTCATGACATTTAGAGTTGTTTTATGTTACTGGAAAAAAAAATCAAAGCAAAGAATGTTTGTGTAAAACATGCATACGCAATAAATAAATAAAATTATTTTGATTAAATTGAGGCTTTCTTTGATTTAGAATAATAAAAATACAAGTTGTGGTCCTGGCTTAGATCAACATCAAGCCATTTCCGTTTTGAAAACATTACGAGGTACATAAAATGATAAAAAGTGAGTAATCGGGTGTCACGACCCAACCAAGTAAGGCCGTGACTAGTGCCGAGCCGGACACTCGTATACATACCGTTAACTATAATCAATCCACAACTAGTACGATAAGGAACTTATACAAAGAAAACAGGACATCGTCTCAAAAACTGTCGCATATATATATATATATATATATATATATATATATATATCGCAAAAGTCGCAACTCGGGGGGAGTCGCAACTATCAACAGATAACATCGTACATAAGCCGACAAGGCTATCATAACATATGGGAACGTCCCAACCATACACATATGCAAGCCGACAAGGCTGCCACTACATACAACATCCCAAAACACATATATATATATGTATACGCAAGCCGACAAGGCTGCCACTACGAATGGGAACGTCCCAAAACATAAGTCATACTAACACATACGGATATATGTCGAGGAAAAAAAGATATATACAACTCACACATATGTCTACGGACTTAAGAGTATCAACCCTTAGAATATATGATGGGAAAATCCCGCCGTACCCCCGGATAAACATATATATACACAAAAGGATGTACCAAAAAGTCTAGGCAAGGGACAATGGAGCACTCCAAGATAGTTGAATAGAAATCCTAAGCTGGCGGATCACTAAAACGAGTGTCTGTACCTACGGGCATGAAACGCAGCCCCCCGAAGAAAGGGGGTCAGTACGAGATATGTACTGAGTATATAAAGCATGAAAAACAGTAAGAAAGATCATAACTGAAGTAGAGATTCCAGGAGACAAGTATAATAGCCAAGAAGTCATTGTACCTGTGCCTTATAAAACAAGTCGTGCATATCATTATCATATACCGTACCCGCCCGTCGCATGGGACTCGGTGAATAGTCATATCATATAAATCATATACCGTACCCGGCCCATTATGGGACTCGATGAATAATCATATCATCACATCGTGTACCCGGCCCATTATGGGACTCGGTGAATAATCATATCATCATATCATCATGTCATCATATCATCATATCATCATGTCATCATATCATCATATAGCGTACCCGGCCCTACTAGTGAGGGACTCGGTGGATAATGTAGTAAAATGTGCGTGATAACATACCCGAGCCCGGGACTCGTGAAAGATGTAATAACATTATGCACGAGCAGAGTAGTGAGTAACCATATGCATTCAAATCATCATTTGAGACTCAGTAGACAAGTAGGCTAATTAACACTCGAGTATCAGGGCGATAGTCATGTTCAGTACTCTTTGGATGTCATTATGAACTATATCAATTAAAGTCTCAGGGATCATAGACAGGTATCAAATTAATACGAGACAGCTTATGAAAGTTAAGGACATTAGTCATTATAGAGCCTTTTAAGAATAGGAACTTTTATGCATCATTTACTATTCCATCATATAAAAGACTCGAGGGCGATGGCTCGACTATTCTAAGAGTTCTAACATCAAGAAGTGAATAAGAATGATAAATCAAGCTCGGAACTTGTGAATAGAATTACCCCAAAGCTCATATCGTACATTACTTACGTCTAGGACATACCAAAAGAAAGAAGGGATAGCTTTACATACCCGTCGTAGATCAACCGTAACCAAAAGCTTGCTTCGTCGCTCCTTTAGCCTATTTAATATGATGTAACACTATTGTTAATAACTACGACTTCCCAAACTTATAAATCTACGACCAATCACTTAAGGGGATCACTTCTTAGTTCACACTTCTTGATTAGTATTTCAATTAGTTAAGAACTTAACGGAAATCGGGCAGCATTTCCTCTATATAACTCACCTAGTCCGAACTTCCGATTATCACAACAATACCAACAACAATGATAACAAAAATAATCATATCAAATCTTTAAATTCCAGCCCATAAACAACTCAATCAACCACCAACAACCTACATGACAACAACCACATCGGCAATAACAACAACAACGACAACACATTTACAATATCCTAACCAACAAACCATCAACGACAACTACAATCTTGATTAATCCTTTTTGAATTAAATCATCATCACATTAGAATACATGCGAACAACAATCCAATATCGCTCGTATACAATATATTTATACACTTTCTTCGTTCGGATTCATGAAGCATAGCGCCACAATATTATGCTCAAGGCAGCCCATTAGTCATTGCAAGTTAAGTTTTCCTTCTCAAATTCCATCTTTAACTAGTTTATTAAGAACTAATAAACTCAAGGACATGTGGTGATGAAATATTACCACAAGAACTCAAGAACACTCCAACTCCTAGATTAATTCACCATGAAGTATCCTTGAACCACCGCAAGAAGAAGACCAAGAATCCGACAAACACCGCGGGACTTCTAATGCATGATTCTTGTTGTTTACCTCCGGATTTGATATTGGGTCATGAATGAACCATTTAACTCTGAAATACTTGCTGTACGTTTTTGTTCTTGAAGAATAGAGGAGCTTAGTTGCTGTACTCTTTTTTTTATTTTTTATTGACTAAACAACAAGATAAGCTTAACAAGTATATATGTTGGCAACATTATAATTTTACACCTTAGTCATTATAACTTATATGCTGGCAACATTATAAGTTAGTCATTCATTTGACTTAAGCCACTTAATGAGAGTGTATGAATTTTTACACGTAATTGGTCCTTTGACCATGCAATTGATTAACTTGCTGCCACTTGTCCATAAAATACATGGACCATGTCCACATATTAATTACCCCACAACCCCAATTAATTTCTTGATCTCAATTCACTTAAATATCGACCACCTTTACCATAATTCATATACTCATTATCATAATCATGTGATAGAATTCTAGTCCATAGCACCTTTGTACATGCACCAAGTATTATTCCCAATCACCGTCGTCACACTTGTTAAGTCCTAAATTATTCCGGGACCTCAAACTCTTTGTACACCGAGCTCTCGGCTTTTTTATCCTTGAATATGATCAAATTCTCCAAGCTCGGGTAAATTTGCTCATGTTGGACGATTAAATTTTTTTAGTCCAAAAATACGGGATATTATATCTTGGACCGTATTTCACTCAAATAAATGTTGAAACTCGACAAAACTTATTTTCTTCGGTTTGTTTAAGCTTGGGGGATAACCTCGTTTCCATTTCCAATGTCATTTAACTTGTACGCTTTCCAACGCATGAAAACACGGGATGTAACACTTGTCCTTGAACTTATATCGATTAGCTTACAAATAATCCAATGTACAAAAATACGGGATATAACATCCTTCCCCCCTTTTGAACATTCGTCCTCGAATGTTAAACTACTCCTGTACTCCCAATACTTCCTTAAATGTTCTTTTATTGAAGTATGCCCTTCACATGCCTTTTTCGTTGGTCGATTCCCTTCAATTTATTATAACGCATTCCAAATTTCTAAGTAACCATTCCCGTAATATTTCCTCTATCTGTTGCTTCGTGAGGTAATGATTCCATGTCATCATCTTTACTCTCCTCCTTATTTCGCAGTTGGTTGACAGTTGTATTGCGAGCTCTTCCGCTGAAATCTTACTCTCTTCCTGGTGCACTTAGTCATAACTCAACTCTTTCTTCTTCTATGAGTTACTCCCTTAAGATGTATCGTTCACTTCATCTTACCCCTTAGAGTATTTCATGCCTCTGGTAATCTGTAGACCCTTCGCAGACTCTACGAATAAAACGAAATTTCCCAAGGTGTAACATTATTTTACTTCAATAACCTTACATTGCTCTGCTGTTACAGTCCATATTCTGGAAGCTTCAGCATCATGTATCACTTCTCAACTTCTTTAAAAGACTTTAACTGTCACTCTACTTTTTAGCTTTTTAATCTCAATCCTTAGAGTTGTCTACTGAGTAGCGCTGGAGTTCCCTCATATAATAACTTTACATAGTTGCTATGTGTCGTCTATCATTAATCGGTATAATTCTGAAAGAATTTTTTGATTTGACATATAAATTCACTCATCTAGTAACCAAATTGACTTGTTCGATCGTCTCGCTTAAACCATTTCACAATTTCCCTTAATCCAACTTGCAACACTTTAGGCATATTATCTCGTGTCGTTTTTTTATTTTTAATTCAAACTCTTCTATTGCCTCTTTACTCAAATTTTGCCCTTAGTTTTTCTGTCACACATTATGTTGCAATCTTTACAAGAATATGCGAAGGTGCTCAAATTAATCCAAGAAATACCTTAGTGTCATCTCACAAGTCTTCATGCTTTACCTTGCCTTCTCCTCTCGTATCTTTCGATCGGCATCGGGGCCCAACTATGGCCATGTCCTATTTTCCCTCAGTACTAATTCTATCTTGATAATTTGTCTCAAACCATCTTACACCTTTCCTTACTGTAACCCATATCACAACCGCATTGTTATTACTGAATCCAAACTTTTCTCATCAAGTACTCACTTATACCCAAATATTCGTAGGTTGTATAACTATTCTTGTACAACTTGTATAAAATATATCCAATCTTAGTCGTAATCTTTCCTTCTCCTGGTTCATTCTGCTTTTCATATCTCCTCCGTACTAAAATTCACTCGTAGCCTATCTTGTCATAGTCCCTTCCCTTCCTTTATTCGCCCTTTGATTTTCTCACTTCCTACTATAGGAGATTTTCTATTCCTTCTCCTTTGCTACTTATAAGTCGCAATACCATTAGCGAACTATCTTTCACAATATCTCTTAAGTTACTTGTTACCATTCTCTTGTCGTATTCTTTCGTTTTCTACAAGCACCCACTTTCTAATGTCATATTATCCGAGATCTTTACAAAAATTTCTCAACATTGCCTCAAATACCATCCTGACTTCTGTCCATTTATTGCTGGCTTTCAGATCTTACTAACTTGTTTCAGCAAGGAATCTCGCTTGAAGTTTAGGCATCCATATCAAATACAAATGTTGTCAGTTGTTTCCATCTTACACTTGCATTTTTCTCACCCGCTTCCCCCCTTAAGGGTGTACTTATACCATTGTCCGTTTATATTCTGCTCCATGTCTCTAATTCTAATCTCAAATTCATCTGATCCTTTTTCCAATTTACTTGGCATACTATACCATATCCATATCTTTCTTTAAAATTTATAACTTGGATTATCTACGTACAAAACCTTAACCAAATCACGAAGCGACGAGAACCTTTCTATATATATAGTATAAAATCTCATCTGGTAATATGTACTCGAGTAATGCGACCAATGTAGCAACTCATCCAAGGCCACATTCCACTCACTCCAGTCAATAGTTAATTAGTACTTGTAGTTGTTCCAATCTCAACTAGGTTGCACTTATATTCTGATGATCAGTGTCCAAAGTCCTCTTGTAACATTATCTTTATGGGACCTATATCATCTGTTTCCCTTAATAAATTCACAATACATCATTTGCTCCTCAAGCCTACCATCTTTGTCCCTTAAGGATTCCATTATTTTCGAGGTGAAGTCGTGTACACGCAGTACTCCTTTATGCCTTATGCCCTTTTACCCTCATTGTGTGCTCGATCGACTTCTAACTTACTCAAAATCATATCAAGCTCATCTTAATGATAGTCTTATCTTATCACCTTGTCGCCGTACTACACCTTTAAGTCTGTAGCTATGTATTCCCCTTTTATTTTACGCTCATACCTCATTTATTACGTCTATCTTGGGTACTTCCTTTAGAATTCCCGTATCATTTCTCCAATCTATGTCCATCCCTTTTTCCTACGCAGGGGGAATCTTATGCTACCTTTGTATCCTTCAGAAAACATTACTTCAGCATAATCCCTTTCTTATTTTCAAAACGTATTTTGTTCATCTATGTTTATTCTTATCATACCAGTCATTTTCTAGCACTCATTCTATCTCGTTTCTCATCTTTTCTGTAGTTTGATCTTTCACAATTCCGTCACTTCTATTACTCGTGTTCTCGGCTATACATGTCATGACCTATTACTACACTGTTATCTCGCTTTCTTCTTATTTCCTTCTGTTATACCTCGCATTTTGCACATTTGAATATTTCAAGCTAATGGCGGGAAGTTAAGGACGAAGTTATATTTTCCGGTTTCGTTTGGATGCGCAAGTCGCTTATAGTATTATTGGTATGGGTTATTAAGGGCAAATTTGGAATTTGGAAATTATTATTTGTGACTTGTTGAAAAAAAAAGTTTTGTAGCCATCCAAGTTGGAGTGGACTATGGCCCACATGGATGCAAGGTGCATGTGATGAAAAGATGACCAAGGAACCATGGAAGTCATCTTTTATTATTTAGAAAATTCAAGAAGCTTGGAGGGAAAGAAAAAGAAAAATCTAGAAAAAAAAATTGGAAAGAAAAGAGAAGGGGGTGGCCGGCCATGTGCCCCCTTTGTGTGTATATATATATATATATAAGTGGTGCAAAAATAAGACATGAGCCACCACTTTCAATTCTAGAAAAATCAAGAGAAAGAAAAGAAAAGAAAAGAAGGAGAAAAACGGCCAAGAAGGAGGGGGCTGGCCGAACACCCCATGGAATTGATCAAAAAAAATTATTCTCTTCATGTTTTCATACTAAATGGAAGGTCCTCTATCGTATGGAGTGGTTGTTAAAGAGGAAAACCATTTGTATTGCAAGGAGCATGTCTTAGCCGAGAAAAGTGGAAGTGAAGGAACAAGGTAAGGTTCAATCTTTTGTATGTTTTATAGGTGTTTATGCATGATGTGTAAAAAGTTCATGAGATTGTGGTGTTGTGTTGTATGGCCGTGTATATGTAGTATGGCATAGAAGTGAAAAACTAATTTATTTAGCTTGTTGGACGATTGTATTATGAATGGTTGTGCATGTTGTAATGTAAAGGAATGGATGAAATTCATTAAGTTCATGCAGTGTGTGTGGGCAGAAGGCATGGGTGGTTTGTGTAGAAAAGATGAACTAATGCTATTTAGTGTTCTAGTGATGTGGTGAATATTATGATGAAAGAATGGATGTTTGATGACTCAAGTTGAAGTTATAGTTGTGTGGGCTGATTTGGAGCTTAATGTGATGTTAATATAGTTTCTTGAATTTATGAAAATATTGTTGAAGACGTATGGAATTGTTGACATAAGTCTATGAATTTGAAAGTAGAAAATGTGTTATGAACGTTTCTTGTTGAAGTTGGAGGATTCGGGTAGCCTTGGATTATTATGAGTATTATGGTTTTGTTAGAATAATTATTGACATTATTGTTGATAGTTTGGCCGGGTTGAATTCCAGGGTGGTTATTGATTAAAATTGGTCAAGTTGGTGGGATGGCGCATTTACGGGAAAATGTCGTCGAAATTTCCGAGGCAAGTTGTCAATTCAAGATTTAACCTCTAAAGGTTCTAATCACTATTTGGCATATGTGGCCAATTTGTTGATTTTGGCGAAATTGGAAGCCGAATTTGAGCGGCGTACAAGGCGGAAAAGGTATGTAAGGTTTCACTTTCCTTCTTTGGCATGTCTTAGACATAATAGGCTTGAATACGTGTCTCGGGGGCTACTCTAATCCTAAATCCGAGATTGAAATTGTTTACTATTCATTCGAGAATTGAAGCAAATGTTCATGAATAGTTGAAAGAAATGTCTAAACACCTAGAACCTGCATGAATAAGACCCGACTACCCTAAAACTCTCATAAGTAATGTTATGAAATGTATCACATGTAAATTGTGTACGCCGCCTCATTCGACCGAGGTGGGCCCACTATTCCCAAATTCCTTTCTATTGTCCCGTTTGGTTTGTCTCCGTACTATAGCTAATGGAAGTTCTTGGTTATCATTCCGACAACCAAACAATAGCTGTGTTAACCAAACCCTTGACCCCAAGGCATGATTTTCCCTACTAAAAGTTTACAAGTGTTTTCCAAAATATTCATTTTCTCCAAAAACCAAGTTTTACAATATTGAAAGTCTTAGTGACTAAAACGACGACTATGGTTCTATGATGAAAATGATGATGTATATGAGAAAAAGTATATGACGAATATGTCAAGGATATGCTCTATTACGAATATGACGATATGAAATGTTAAGCTATTTTTGGATAATGACTATTTTCAAAGGTTTTAAAGTAAAACGAAATGATGCCGATGATTCGTTATATGTTTTTCTTCCATGAAGTTATTCTCCATTGATAGTCTCGCCCTATATAAATTGCTCCTTCAAGGTGAGACAAAGCGCCCATGGTTGTTCCATATTGCGATCGGAGGTTATCGACCTTACGTCACTCCGATAGAGTCATAGTTTTTTTTTTGGGCTCTCCTGCATGCTATGGTATATATATGTATATATATGTATATGGGGAAGATGGGGAAAAGGGCGAGCGCCATAGACGCTCGGGATGTATACACGGTACATGTATCCGTACTTGACTTGATATCATCCCGACGCGGATGCCGGACGCGGGGATGTACGTATATATTTATGGTTAAATGGATCGGCCGCCGACGCCTCGGCAATATGATATATTCTATGTTCTATGTATATGAAAGAAATGTTTTTCAAAGACGACTTAGCATGCATGGCATCCGCCCGGTGGGCACTCGCATATACATGTGTTACTTTGCTATCCGATGATATGTTCTATGTCTCCATGTAGTTATTGTTCACATGTACAGGTTATTCCTTTATCTTACGATATGATATCCTGTTATTATTCATGCTTATATCTCTTACTATGTTGCTACTCCTGCTTTACATGCTCAGTACATTGCTCGTACTGACCCCTCTTCTTCGGGGGCTGCGTTTCATGCCGCGCAGGTGAACCCAGATGAGCTGAAGCTAGCATAGAAGATGTCCAGCGGAGTTGGTAGGCCTCCACTTGTCCTGGAGTGCTGCCGAGTCAGAGCATAGGTACCATGATGTTTTGTTCTAGGAAAGAGAGACTTTGCGTACGCAGTCGTGGGTATTGGGTTGTCATGTGTAGCGCTCCCTTAAACTCGATATGTTGTTATGTTTCGTGTCACGAGTCTTATATGATGTCAGATTCTATTTATGGAAAAAAAAAATTCTATGTATTCATTTCTTACTAGTTCATAAGTTCATATGTGTAATAAGAGCTAGCGGGTTCGCTCGGCTCCGAAGATGGGGTCGGGTGCCCATCACACCCTAGTAATATCGGGGTGTGACACCTTCTTTCAATTACTCTTCCTTTTCTTATACTCGCTATCATTTCCATTATCACATAATCCTTATTCTGAACTTTCCCTATAGAAGACTTTATAAGTCCTTCTTATTCGTTCTATAACTTGCCCTTATACTTTAGTCACATAGATCACGTCATTTCTTTAGCCACTTCCTCACTAGGCTTTACTTATTTTCATAACAATCCTCATTATATTCACATTATATCCTGTTCGTATTCAATCCTATAGTGTAACACTTCTTAACCTTATTCATGATTCTTACTACGGGTTGATTACACTCTGTGGAGTAAGCGTTCTTAACCTTTACCCTTTCTGGTCAATCTTATCCTTCATATCTCACAAGCTGTCTTATCAATACATTCATAGACCGTTCACAATTCATTTCCTCTGTGCCATCTGTCTTTAATCATACTATTACTTCTTTTAACTATAAACTCATTATAATTTATCCCCGTTTTATCAAATCGGGTTCATACCTTAATATAACACTCTATCAAGATTTTCCAGCCTTTTCTAAATCATCTCTTAGTATCACAAACCCTTTCCAAATTCTTTTTACCCTATCGATATCGACTTACTATTACCATCAATTCAGCAGTTAACTTATTTCTCGAGGTCAAAATTTCCATACTCACAATTTTTTTAGTCAAATCTTATCATTACCGTTGACACGACCTTTCAAGACATATTACAAACCTATATCTCATTCTCTTTTTATTTCTAGGAAAATTTTGTGAGTTTCCTCTGTATTTCTTACACTATACGAACTTTTATACCTTGAAATACTGTATATTACCTCACGGGGCCCGCATATATATATATATATATATATATATATATATATATATATATATATATATATATATATATATATATATCGTATCCACCCCGAGCCAGCATAGGCTCCCAATGTCAACAACTGTATGAAAATGATAAACTTACCTCGTATGTAGAGCTCAAGCTAGCAACATTACCTTTCTGTTTACTTTCCCCTTTAACGTACTTAAAAACCTTACCCGTCATTCATTTCGACCTTCTTCCATACTTTTAACCCT
>NC_081347.1:18117452-18236474 GCF_029784015.1 Lycium ferocissimum
GCATGGAATAAATAAATAAAATTATTTTGATTAAATTGAGGCTTTCTTTGATTTAGAATAATAAAAATACAATTTGCGGTCTACGGCTTAGATCAACATCAAGCCATTTCCGTTTTGAAAACATTACGAGGTACATAAAATGACAAAAAGTGAGTAATCGGGTGTCACGACCCAACCCCGTAGGCCGTGATTAGTGCCCGAGCTGGACACTCGTATACATACCTGTTAACTATAATCAATCCACAACTAGTATGATAAGGAACTTATACAAAGAAAACAGGACATCGTCTCAAAATGTATATATATATATATATATATATATATATATATATATATATCAAAGCGACCTGTCTCCTGTGGAGTCGCAACTATCAACAGATAACATCGTACATAAGCCGACAAGGCTATCATAACATATGGGAACGTCCCAACCATACACATATGCAAGCCGACAAGGTCGCCATTACATTACCTCAACATCCCCAAAACACATATATATATGTATACGCAAGCCGACAAGGCTGCCACTACGAATGGGAACGTCCCAAAACATAAGTCATACTAACACAGCTGGACAACAGATATATACAACCCACACATATGTCTACAGACCTCTAAGAGTATCAACAGTAACATATGACGGGACAGGGCCCCGCCGTACCCCTGGATAAACATATATATACACCAATAGGATCTGTACCAAAAGTCTAGGCAAGGGACAATGGAGCACTCCAAGATAGCTGAATAGAAATCCTAAGGCGGCGGATCACCAAAACGAGCGTCCGTACCCCGGGCGAAACCTTGACCCCCCGAAGAAAGTGGGGTCGTACGAGATATAAAATTATATAAAGCATGAAAAACAAGAAAGATCATAACTAAAGTAGAGATTCTAGGAGACAAGTATAATAGCCAAGAAGTCATTGTACCTGTGCCTTATAAAACAAGTCGTGCATATCATTATCATATACCGTACCCGGCCCATCATGGGACTCGATGAATAGTCATATCATCATATCATCATATACCGTACCCGGCCCATTATGGGACTCGGTGAATAATCATATCATCATATACCGCACCCGGCCCATTATGGGACTCGGTGAATAATCATATCATCATATCATCATGTCATCATATCATCATATAGCGTACCCGCCTCACAGTGGCGGGGACTCGGTGGATAATGTAGTAAAATGTGCGTGATAACATACCCGGCCCGGGACTCTGTGAAAGATGTAATAACATTATGCACGAGCAGAGTAGTGAGTAACCATATGCATTCAAATCATCATTTGAGACTCAGTAGAAAAGTAGGCTAACTAACACTCGAGTATCAGGGCGATAGTCATGTTCAGTACTCTTTGGATGTTATTATGAACTATATCAATTAAAGTCTCAGGGATCATAGATAGGTATCAAAGTGTACGGAAGACATTTTATGAAAGTTAAGGACATTAGTCATTATAGAGCCTTTAAGAATAGGAACTTTTATGCATCAGTTACTATCCAATCATATAAAAAGACTCGAGGGCGATGGCTCGACTATTCTAAGAGTTCTAACATCGAAAGTGAGTAAGAATCATAAATCATGCTCGAAACTTGTGAATAGAATTACCCCAAAGTTCATATCGTATCATACTTACATCTAGGACATGCCAAAAGAAAGAAAGGGATAGGCTTTACATACCCGTCGTAGATCAACCGTAACCAAGCTGCTTCGTCGCTCCTTTAGCCTATTTAATATGAGAGTAACACTATTGTTAATAACTACGACTTCCCAAACTTATAAATCTACAACCAATCACTCAAGGGGATCACTTCTTAGTTCACACTTCTTGATTAGTATCTTAATTAGTTAAGAACTTAACGGAAATCGGGCAAAGATTTCTCTCTATATAACTCACCTAGTCCAAACTTCCGATTAGTCTCCGATTATCACAACAATACCAACAACAACGATAACAAAAATAATCATATCAAATCTTTAAATTCCAGCCCATTATAACTTATAGGACAACAACCAGACATCAACCAATAACAACAACAACACGACAACACATTATAACCATTGACAAGTCATTCATCCTTTTGAACTTAAATCATCACTCACATGAGAGTGAACAACCCAATATGCTCTTATACAATATATTTTACACTTTCTTCGTAATGAAGCATGCCACAATATTATGCTCCTTTAGTTCACCATGCAATTGATTAACGAGTTGATTAAGCCAATAAACTCAAGGACTGTGGTGATGAAATATTACCTCAAGGACCAAGAACACTCCACTAGATTAATTTAATTCGAAACCCCAAGAAAAGACCAAGAATCCGACAAACACCGCGGGACTTCTAATGCTTGATTCTTGTTGTTTACCTCCGGATTTGATATTGGGTCATGAATGAACCATTGAACCCTCAAATACTTGCTGTACGTTTTTGTTTTTGAAGAGTGGAGGAGCTTAGTTGCTGGACTTTTTTTTTTTTTTTTTTTTGTCTAAACAACAAGATAAGTTTAACAAGTATATATGTTACTCATTCATTATAACTTCATGTGGCAACATTACAACTTAGTCATTCACTTGACTTAAGCCACTTAATGAGAGTATATGAATTTTACACGTAACTGGTCCTTTGACCATGCAATTGATTAACTTGCTGCCACTTGTCCATATTGGACCATGTCCCAATCACCGTCGTCACACTTCGATCTCAATTCACTTAAAGACCACCTTTAACCATAACTCATTATCATAATCATGTAGTATAACATAGTCCATAGCCTCATTTGCCACACATAAAATATTATCCTAATCATCGTCGTTACACTTTTTAGTCTTAAATCATTTTGGGAGCTCTTGTATACACCGAGCTCTTGATTTTATCCTTGAATATGATCAAATTCTCCGGCTCGAGTAAATTTTGCTCATGTTGGACGATTAAATTTTTTTAGTCCAAAAATACGGAATATTATAGCTTGGACCGTATTTCATCAAATAAATGTTGAAACTCGACAAAACTTATTTTCTTCGATTTATTTAATCTTGGGGATAACCTCCACTAATATTTACACTAATTAAAATTTAACTTGTCGCGCACTTATTAAAATCGGGGATTAAAAGTCTCTATCTCATATCCCAAAATAATCTTGCCCTTGGATTTATCTCGATTAGCCTAAAATATTCCAATGTACAAAACTATGGGATATAACATCCTTCCCCTTTGAACATTCTTCCTCGAATGTTAAACTACATAAGGTCTTATGAAAATTTCGGCAAACTCCCGTAACATGTAGTCTCATCTACCAATCAATATAGTTCTTTAAATTACCCGTAGGCATAGGGAACAAGTAAGGATACTTATCCTTTTTCGTTGGTCGATTCCCGATTATTATTTTCAATTTATTATAACGCATTCCATAGCTATAGGGTTTTCTAAGATAATTCCTCCATTACCCGGACATCATCCACGGGGAATCCTCTAGAAGGGTCACCAATACATTTATGAAGCATTCGTGAGGTGATGATTCCATGTCGTTGTCTTTAACTCTCCTTATTTCGGGCAAGCTTCCCTCTCTTGCCAAATTTTTAACTTTCATGGGTGACACCTTCAAGAATACCCAATCACCAATCCAAACTCTAAGTGTCAACACGCGATGCTCTTCCGCTAATAACCTTTTCCCGAACAAGCTTACTCTCTTCCCCGGTGCACTTAGTCCCCAACATCAAACTCAACTCATTTCTTCTTACTAGAATGGTAGCTATTTATTATAAACCTCAATAAGGGCAATGATCGTTCACTTCAGTCAATAATATACAACCTTCTAGCGTTCGAATAGTATTTCATGCCTCTTGAAGGTGAAATGCTAAGACTCACCCCCTCTCGAATGACCTCAGAATAAAAAACGAAATTTCCCAAGGTGTAACATTATTTTACTTCAATAACCTTACATGGGCTCTCCGTATACAGTAACCCATATAGAGTCATATTCATGGAAGCTTAATGAAGTCCATGTATTACTTCTCGACTTCTTTAAAAGACTTTAACTGTCACTCTACTTTTTAGTTCTTAATCTCAATCCTTAGAGTTGGCTATCAAGTAGCGCTGGAGTTCCCTCATATAATAACTTTACATAGCTGCTCTGTGCTTTGTCTATCATTAACTGGTATAATTCTGAAAGAATTTTTTTTTTATTTGATATATAGATTCACTATCTTCTAGTAACCAGCTAGTCCTGATCGTCTTGCTTAAACCATTTTATAATTCCCTTAACCTAACTGGTAACACTCTAGGCACATTATCTCGTGTCATTTCTTTGTCTTTAATTCAAACTCTTCTATTGCCTCTTTACTCAGATTTTGCTCTTAGTCTTTCTGTCATACATTATGTTCTTTACAAGAATATGCGAAGGTGCTCAAATTAACCCAAGAAATACCTTATCGTCGTCTCACTAGTCTTCATGCTTTACCTTGCCATGTCCTCACTTATCTTACAATCGGTATCGGGATAAACCTTCGACTCAACTATGGCCATGTCCTATTTTCCCTCAATATTAATTCTATCTCGGTAATTTAGCTTAACCCATCTTTACATCTTTCCTTAACGTATCCAGAATATCACAACCGCATTGTTATTACTAAATCCTTACTCTTCTTATCTAGTACTCACTTGGTCTCATTCTTAGCATACAAATATTATTAGGTTGTGTAATTATTCTTGTACAACTTGTATAAAATATATTCAATCTTAGTCATAGTCTTTCCTTCCCCTGGTTCATTCTGCTTTACATATCTCCCCCGTACTAAAATTCGCTCATAGCCTATCTTGTCATACTTTTTTCCCTTCCTTTATTCACCTTTTGATTTTCTCGCTTCCTACTATGGGAGATTTTCTATTCCTTTTTCTTTTGCTACTTATAAGTCGCAACATCATCAACGAGCAACTCTATTGCCAACATCTTTTCTAACAAGATAGCATATCTCTTCGTTACTTGTTACCGTTCTCTTGTCGTATTCTTTCTTTTTATACACATCCACTTTCTAACGTCATATCATTCAAGATCTCTACAAATAATTCTCAGTACTGTCTCAATTACCATCCTAACTTCTGTCCATTTATTGCTGGCTTTTAGATCTTACTAATTTATCTCAGCAAGGTATCTCACTTGAAGTTTAAGCATCTATATCAAATATATTGCAGTGTCAATTGTTTCCATCTTATACTTGCATCTCTCTTACCCGCTTCCCCCCTTAAGGGTGTACTTATACCATTATCTATTTATATTCTGCTATATGTCTCTATTTCCAATCTCAAATTCATTCGATCCCCTTTTTTTTTTTTTTTTTCCATTTCACTTGGTACTGTACCATATCCATGTCTTTTCCTTATGATCTATAACTTTAATTATCCACGTACAAAGCCTTAACAAAATCACAAAGTGACGAGAACCTTTCTATATATAGTATAAAATCTCATCTGGTAATCTGTACTCGAGTAATGCGACCAATGTAGCAACTCATCCAAGGCCACATTCTACTCACTCCAGTCAATAGCTAATTAGTACTTGTATCCGTTCCAATCTCAATTAGGTGGCATTTATATTCTGATGATAAGTGTCCAATGTTCTCTTGTAACGTTATCTTTATCCCAACCTATATCGTTTGTTTTCTTTAATAAGTTTACAGCACATCATTTGCTCCTCAAGCCTACCGTCTTTGTCCTTTAAGGATTCCACTATTTCCAAGGTGAAATCGTGTACACGCAGTACTCCTTTATACCTTATGCCCTTTTACCCTTATTGTGTACCCTGTACCGACTTCTAACTTACTCAAAATCATATCAAGTTCATCTTAATGATAGTCTTATCTTGGGTACTTTCTTTAGAATTCCCTTATCATTTCTCCCGTCTATATCTATTTTTTTTTATATTCTGTGCGCAAGGAGTCTTATGCTACCTCTGTACCCTTCAGAAAACATTGTTTCTGCATAATCCCTTTCTCGTTTTCAAAACGTATTCTATTCATCCATGTTTATTCTTATCATACCAGTCATTTTCTAGCACTCATTCTACCCCGTTACTCATCTTTCTATAGTTTGATCTTTCACCATTCCGTCACTTATAGAACTCGTGTCCTCGGCTACACATGTCATGACCTATTACTACACTGTTATTTCACTTTCTTCTTATTTCCTTCTCTCAATTACTCTTTCTTTTCTTGTACTCACTATCATTTCCGTTATCACATAATCTTTGTTCTAAACCCTCCCTACAGAACTTGATAAGTCTTTCTTATTCGTTCTATAATTCGCTTTTATACTTTGGTCACATAGATCACGTCATATTTTTTAGTCACTTCCTCACTAGGCTTTACTTATTTTTGTAACAATCTTCATTATAGTCACATTATATCCTGTTCGTATTCAATCCTATAGTGTAACACTTCTTAACCTTATTCATGCCTATGGGTTGATTGTAGTGGAGTAAGTCTTAACCTTTACCCTTTCCTGGTCAATATTATCCTTAATATCTCACAAACTGCCTTATCAATACATTCATATCCGTCACAATCCTTTTTCCTCTATACTCTCGTCTTAATCGTACTATTACTTCTTTTAACTGTAATCGTCACAATTTATGCCTGCTTATCAATTCAGTCGATACCTTAATATAACACTCTATCAAGGTTTGCCAGCCTTTTCTAAATCATCTCTTAGTATCACAAGCCCTTTCCAAATTCTTTTTACCCTATCGATATCGACTTACTATTACCATCAATTCAGCAGTTAACTTATTTCTCGAGGTCAGCCATACTCGCAGCTTAGTCAAATCTTATCATTACTGTTGACACGACCTTTCAAGACATATTACAAACCTATATCTCATTCTCTTTTTATTTCTAGGAAAATTTTGGCAGAGTTTCCTCTGTATTTCTTACTATCTCAAAACTCGCACGCAGAAATACCAACAATGCCTCACAGCTGTACAACATATATACATATATATATATATATATATATATATATATCATATATATAACCACAGGGCTCCCAATATCAACAACTCGTATGAAAATGATGAACTTACCTCGTATGTCCAACTCAAACTGCACCTGTTACACTTTCCTATTTACTTTCCCTTTCAATCTTCAACTTTGCATTTCAATCGTACTTCAAATACCTTACCCATCATACATATTTCGTACCGTTGCTTACCTGCATACTTTGTAACTTCCAATATCGTCAGTCACTTCCCTCTGTCGATGTCATTCTTCTGCTAAAATCAAGGGTTAGTATAAGAAATTTCGTTTCCTATGGCTTGGATCTATCGCACGATCTTAGATATGAAAGAAAGGTAACATCCTAAATGCCCGAGAACTTCTCGTTTATAGATGTGGTGCACAACACATCGATAAACAAGACTCTACTAGACACGGTTTGTAGACACTCCGAGGATGAACTGCTCTGATACCACTTTTGTCACGACCCAACCCCGTAGGCCGTGACTAGTGCCCGAGCTGGACACTCGTATACATACCTGTTAACTATAATCAATCCACAACTAGTATGATAAGGAACTTATACAAAGAAAACAAGACGTCGTCTCAAAAACTGTCGCATATATATATATATCAAAGCGACCTGTCTCCTGTGGAGTCGCAACTATCAACAGATAACATCGTACATAAGCCGACAAGGCTATCATAACATATGGGAACGTCCCAACCATACACATATGCAAGCCGACAAGGCTGCCACTACATACAACACCCCAAAAAATATATATATATATATATATATATATATATATATATATATATATATATATATGCAAGCCGACAAGGGTGCCACTACGAATGGGAACGTCCCAAAACATAAGTCATACTAACACAACTCGGACAACATGTATATATACAACCCACACATATGTCTATAGACCTCTAAGAGTATCAACGGTAACATATGACGGGACGAGGCCCCGCCGTACCCCGAGATAAACATATATATAAACCAAAAGGATCGTACCAAAAAGTCTAGGCTCCGGGACAATGGAGCAATCCAAGATAGCCGAATAGAAATCCTAAGCGGAAGGATCACCAAAACGAGCGTCCGTACCGCGGGCATGAAACGCAGCCCCCGAAGAAAGCGGGGTCGTACGAGAATATGTACCGAGTATATAAAGCATGAAATACATTAAGAAAAGATCATAACCGAAGTAGAGATTCCGGGAGACAAGTATAATAATCAAAATCATTGTATTCTTTGCCTTATAAAACAATTTCGTGCATATCATTATCATATACCGTACCCGGCCCATCATGGGACTTGGTGAATAGTCATATCATATATACCGTACCCGGCCCAGTGAGGGACTCGGTAAATAAAAATCATATACATGTACATATACCGTCCCGGCCCCAGCGAGGGACTCGGTGAATAATCATATCATCATATCATCATGTCATCATATCATATACATATAACGTGTCCCGCCCTCTAGTGAGGGACTCGGTGGATAATGTAGTAAAATGTGCGTGATAACATACCCGGCCCGGACTCGTGAAAGATGTAATAACATTATGCACGAGCGAGTAGTGTGTAACCATATACATTCAAATCATCATTTGAGACTCAATAGACAAGTAAACTAATTAACGCTCGAGTATTAAAATGATAGTCATGTTAAGTTTTCCTCTGGATGTCACTATGGACTATATCAATTAAAGTCTCAGGGATCATAGACAGGTATCAAATTAATACGAGACAGCTTATGAAAGTTAAGGACATTAGTCATTATAGAGCCTTTTAAGAATAGGAACTTTTATGCATCATTTACTATTCAATCATATAAAAGACTCGAGGGCAGTAGCTCGACTATTCTAAGAGTTCTAACATCAAGAAGTGAATAAGAATCATAAATCATGCTCGAAACTTGTGAATAGAATTACCCCAAAGCTCATATCGTACATTACTTACGTCTAGGACATGCCAAAAGAAAGAAGGGATAGCTTTACATACCCGTCGTAGATCAACCGTAACCAAGCTTGCTTCGTCGCTCCTTTAGCCTATTTAATATGAGAGTAACACTATTGTTAATAACTACGACTTCCCAAACTTATAAATCTACAACCAATCACTCAAGGGGATCACTTCTTAGTTCACACTTCTTGATTAGTATTTCAATTAGTTAAGAACTTAACGGAAATCGGGCAGCATTTCCTCTATATAACTCACCTAGTCCGAACTTCCGATTAATTTCCGATTATCACAACAATACCAACAACAACGATAACAAAAATAATCATATCAAATCTTTAAATTCCAGCCCATAAACAACTCAATCAACCACCAACAACCTACACGACAACAACCACATCGGCAATAACAACAACAACACGACAACACATTTACAATATCCTAACCAACAAAACCATCAACGACAACTACAATCTTGATTAATCCTTTTTGAACTTAAATCATCATCACATTAGAATACATGCCAGAACAATCCAATATACGCTCGTATACAATATATTTATACACTTTCTTCGTTCGGATTCATGAAGCATAGCGCCACAATATTATGCTCCAAGGCAGCCCATTAGTTCATCGCAAGTTAGAGTTTTCCTTCTCCAAATTCCATCTTTAACTAGTTGATTAAGAACTAATAAACTCAAGGACATGTGGTGATGAAATATTACCTCAAGAACTCAAGAACACTCCAACTCCTAGATTAATTCACCATGAAGTATCCTTCGAAACCACCGCAAGAAGAAGACCAAGAATCCGACAAACACCGCGGGACTTCTAATGCTTGATTCTTGTTGTTTACCTCCGGATTTGATATTGGGTCATGAATGAACCATTTAACTCTCAAATACTTGCTGTACGTTTTTGTTCTTGAAGAATAGAGGAGCTTAGTTGCTGGACTCTTTTTTTTATTGACTAAACAACGAGATAAGTTTAACAAGTATATATGTTGGCAACATTAAAATTTTACACGTTAGTCATTATAACTTATATGCTGGCAACATTATAAGTTAGTCATTCACTTGACTTAAGCCATTTAATGAGAGTATGAATTTTTTACACGTAATTGGTCCTTTGACCATGCAATTGATTAACTTGCTGCCACTTGTCCATAAAATACATGGACCATGTCCACATATTAATTACCCCACAACCCCAATTAATTTCTTGATCTCAATTCACTTAAATATCGACCACCTTTACCATAATTCATATACTCATTATCATAATCATGTGATAGAATTCTAGTCCATAGCACCTTTGTACATGCACCAAGTATTATTCCCAATCACCATCGTCACACTTGTTAATTCCTAAATTATTCCGGGACCTCAAACTCTTTGTACACCGAGCCCTCGGTTTTTTTATCCTTGAATATGATCAAATTCTCCGGGCTCGGGTAAATTTGCTCATGTTGGACGATTAAATTGTTTTAGTCCAAAAATATGGGATATTATAGCTTGGACCGTATTTCACTCAAATAAATGTTGAAACTCGACAAAACTTATTTTCTTCGGTTTGTTTAAGCTTGGGGGATAACCTCGTTTCCATTTCCAATGTCATTTAACTCGTACGCTTTCCAACGCATGAAAACACGGGATGTAACACTTGTCCTTGAACTTATATCGATTAGCTTACAAATAATCCAATGTACAAAAATACGGTATATAACATCGGGGCTCGACAGATTCTCCCTATTTTTTCAAAATAAATTCATCTCTCTCTACTGAAGAGCCAGTAACGGGGTAGAGGTCCAATTGGACAATTGCTCGCCCGGATTTACGTCTTTGATGGTGGGCGTTTTTGCATACTCTTCTAAGATGACTGAACAATCTTCTTCTTGGAATAGCATCCCTATCCCTTCTTCAATGTCAACATCATTCGGCACAAGCATTCGGCTAGGAAATGACTGGTACAGCTTGGGAATGGGTTTGCAGAGATCTGCGACCTCTTTCCTCTTCTTGATAGGTATCTCATCTTCAGTTGGGGCATATCCCAGTCCAAAATGAAAATTATTTTGGGGAAGGGGAATTGGCTCAGTGATGCCGTGCAAATTCTTTCCCAGACCTTTCCCGGGCTCGAACAAGTTCAAGAGCACAGTCGAAGCAAGCATCTTATATACTGCAGGCATGGGGATCTCGGGGTGTTCTATTTTGTGGGTAGCACCAATGTGTTCCATTACATGGAAATCCGTTTCCTTTGGGTGCCGCTTTGATGATGGGCACGAAATTGTCCGGATAATTATGCAAGCTTGCCTCTCAATGGATTATCACTTCTTGTTCTCTCTAGACGAATTTCAAAGGCTGGTGGAGTGAAGATGTTATTGCTCCTGCCATGTGGATCCATGGCCTCCCCAAGAGTAAATTGTAGTTGGCAGATATTTCCACAACCTGAAACTCGGTAGCGAACTCTGCTAGACCTATTTGAATGTCCAGATCCACTGCTCCGGTAGTATCACATCGGCCTCCGTCAAATGCTCTTATATTAGTGTGACTCTAACAAAACTTTCCAAGGTCATATCCTAGCTGAGTTAGGGTAGACTCGGGGCAAATGTTAAGTCCCGCTCCGCTGTTGATCAGTACACGAGTCACTACTTTGTTGCGGCACATGATAGTGATATGCAGCGCTTTATTGTGATTGGTGCCTTCTTTGGGCAACTCTTTTTCTGTGAAGGTAATTTGGTGTTCCTCCATAACATGGGCGACCATTTTGTCCAGATTTTCACTACTCGTCCCAGTTGGGATGTGGGCTTCCTCTAACAACTTCACTAGAGCCAAGCGATATTGGGGTGAACTTTATAAAAGTGCCAAACACCGTAATTTAGGCCGGTGTTTTCTTTCGGTGCTTCATAATGGAGTATTATTTGGGCTACATTCGGTGCCAGAAATCTTCAGCTTCACCCTCAGTGATGGTCATTTTTTGATTTCCCTCTCTTGGAGGTGCACCTTGGGCTAGATCTTTGGGAGTAGCTTCCCAATCTTGTAATTCCATGGGCAACAGCAAATTGGACCATAAATTCTTTTCGAGACGATGCAGGGGTTGCTTGGGCCACATGCACAACAACTGGCTCATGGATTAATACGTTGAATTGTGAGCACTCTCATAGAGAAAGTGACGCCACTATGTGCTCAAGTTCTTTCACAGATTCATGGATTGTGGGCCTACCTGCCATCTATTCCTCTTCCCTTTCGATTATATGAATCACATTGTTGCCATAGTTTGGTAGGGGGTTGGTGTTCACATTTGGAGGATCTGTTTTGGAGTACAATCTCTGGTCAATCATGTCTTGTATTTTATACTTGAGATTGATGCAGCCTTCAGTACTGTGTCCTATGCCACTGGAATGGTTGGCACATGTTTGGGCAGCTCGATAGAACTAGTTCTTTGGGTCAGCAACCTTTGGGGGAAGCGTTTTGAACAAATCATTATGTGATTCCATTAATGGAGTGAACACGCGGGCAGGCATCGTTTCGAAGTTCTGACATGGCGCATTATAAGTGTTTGGTAGTGGCTGATTTTAGTAGGTATTAGGTTGGTTATTTTGTGGTGGATTGGTCATGGGTGGGGGAGTCTGATAATTTGGCTGTGGTACTTGGTAATTCGGGGAAGGTGATTGGAAGGTATTTTGTGGGGTTTGGTAATTTGGGGGTGGTGATTAGAAGGTCAACTGCGCAAAATATACGGGCACCACATTGTAAGGAGCAGTTATGTAAGTGTTTGGGGGAGGTGAAGCATATGCTACCATCAGGAATTCCTCCCTTCTTTTGGGTTTTGGGCTAAGAGTGTGGATATGCTTGACATTTCTTCCTTCTTCTTCCTTATAAACCCAGTTGAGCTTGACCCAGTGGGCTTTTCGATCATACTTATGATTCGGCCTGTTTTGAGACCATCTTCTATGGCTTCTCCCATTTTGACTAGTTCGGAGAATGGTCTTCTAGCCATTGAAAATATCCAGTCATAGAAATCTATATCTTGCGAACGAATGAAGACCGACACCTGTTCTTCCTCGCCCATTGGCGGTTGTATCCGGGCAGCTTCAGTTCTCCACCTACTTGCAGACTCGCAGAAGTTCACGGTGGATTTCTACTTGACCTTTTCAAATAATACCTGTCCGGTACCGTTTCCATGTTACAGCGAAATCTTTCCATGAAAGCCACAGCCATGTCTTCCCATGTAAGCCAACGGCATATGTCTTGCGTCATGAGTTATTTCGAGGCTTCCCCGGTCAAACTTGAACAATTTCAAGGCTTCCCCGATCAAACTTTAGGTGAATAGTCTCATGATGAGCGCTTGGTTGTCTCAAACACCGACCAATTGGTCATAGTAGGCCCGTAGATGCGCTTTAGGATTACCCGTCCCATTAAATAGCTCAAAACGTGGCACCTTGAAGCCTTCAGGTAAATCCAAATTTGGATGCATACACAAGTCGTCAT
This sequence comes from Lycium ferocissimum, assembly GCF_029784015.1. Classification (NCBI taxonomy): domain Eukaryota; kingdom Viridiplantae; phylum Streptophyta; class Magnoliopsida; order Solanales; family Solanaceae; genus Lycium; species Lycium ferocissimum. The sequence continues at coordinate 18,130,913 of NC_081347.1, forward strand.
AACTTAGGCCCGTGCCTATGTGAGCGGTTTTCATGGTTCGCTCTAGCATTGCGGTCATCTTCCGCTCGAGCCTCTCTTCTTGTTTTTCCTGCTCGGTCTTCCATGCTTTTTCCATCTCCTCATAGTGATCAATTTCTTGATCGGGTGAGAAGGTGCCTGGGGTGAAAGGTGTGTAGAAGGAAACAGCAGGGCAAGTTCAGTAGGTAGGGGTGGTTTTGGCGGTTGGTAGCGAGATAATGCTTAGATGTATGGTGACACCGGGATGGGTGTTTTATAGTGCTGGGTAAGAGGGGATAGAGTGAGCAGTTCAGGGAATTTGGGTAGTGTTAAGTGGTGTTGGGGTATGGTAAGAAGTACCAATGTGACCCTCATGAATTGGGGTGAATGGTATGGTAGTCATAGTGGACTGGGCGGGGAAGTGATCAGGTAATGGCGAATTCAGAGATGGAAAAAAATGGTGGAGGCCTTCTTTCTTCAGCAGGGGCCTCTCGGGCAACATTAGCAGTTTTGTTTCGCGCCATTTCCTCTTAAAGATGGACGATTTTCTCAAACATCATCTTTATGACATCTTCAGTAGGTGATGAGATAGGCAGTTCGCGCAGAGGCGATTCTCTGAGAGCAATGTCTGTAGGGGTAGTTTCGTTCTCTGATGTACTAGTCATCGTTCCTTTGCCTTTATCTAGTCGGGATAAGGATGCTATTGCAGCTTTGCATCTTGTGAAGTATGCCAGTGTGGACATGAATCAACCTCTCTTTCTATAAGAAGAGAATAACTCAAAGGTAAACAGAGTTAGTTTCATTAGGTAATAGAAATATGATCAAGATATCACACCCAGAAGGCAGTCAAAAACACTTAGCACATAAATAATCATATGTTTGATTTAAATGCTCAGTTGACCTCTTGTACCGGGTCTTAGATACTTGGGCTGTTAAGTGAGGTGAATATAATATTTATAATATATAGGGACCGAGTCTTACGTAGACTGCCTGCGTATCCCTCCTCGGAAAGTCAAGCCCTTCCGTAGCTCGATTTATATAAGACTCTCTACCTTAAAACCCACTCGTGACCAGGCCCTATAGGGCTTCCTGCGTATCCCTCGTTGAAACATCAGATCGGCGCAATTCCATTTACATAAAATGGGGGGGACAAATCTGTATTAAGTACAAAAAATGGGATCCCCTAAAACTACCCAAAAGGTGACCTTTCTTTTGAGGTCAAAATAGGTTGTTTGTCCGCTCAAACCTTTTTCAGCCCTAAAGGCCCTAAATCCTAATACTGAGGCGGGAGCACCAACCAAATGGCGCCTTTATGGACCAAGTTCTCTAGCTTAAACTTGAATGCGTCGCACTCTTCTATGTTGTGCCCCAACACTCCAGAATGGTACAGATACATTTTGCGACAGCCAACTCTTTTAATTTGAGCCATTCTGGTTCTGATAGGACTAATTTTCCCGATGCTGACCAACTTCTGGAAGATGCTGGCGTAAGAGTCCTTAAATACCGTAAATTCATAATGCCAAATATGAGTGTTCAGCGTAATCCTTTCGGCTGGGGAGATGTTGTCGTGGACCAAAAATGATTGTGGGCCAAACATTCATTGATGCTGTGCCCTGCCTGATCCCGGTGATAAAGGCACCTCTTGTGCGTGAAGATCGAAGCACACAGTGGCAATCTGTCAAAGATGATACTATCCCTTTGCTTCGGATCTTGATCATCATCTCCTCTCTCGTTATGTGCTTAGTCGAGACGCGGTAAGGACAATCCAACGCCTTAAGCGCAATGCCCACCATTCGGGTGATGCTGATCGGACATACTTTATTTGTTCCTCGGGCTCTCCTCTGGGACTTGATGCAGCAGAAGTTCCTTCTCTTTTCATGCTAAGTGGTAAAGCGAAGGCAGCTTCCCTTGACGGCCAAGTAGGCTCCTGCGGGTCCAATTCCATTTCTTCCTCTTCGGAACCTCCATTATCGGGATGTATTCGAGAAGGATCCCTTTTCCTTTCTCCAGGATGTTCTCTTCTTGAGTTTCAACCGGTTCCTTGGGTGGAATTTTCGCCGAATCCTTTAACTCATCAGCCTCTTTGATCTTGACCTTGACTGCTCGGATTTGCTTTTTGAGATCTAAAATTTTTCGGCGAAGCGAGACTTCATTCTTTCTCATAACTTTTAGCTCTAATGCATTCTTGGTGTTCATCTTCAGATTCTGAGAAGGTTGCTAGACTTAGTACGAGTATTCATTGTTTTTCTTTAGGTGAGTGGGCAGTACTTGAGATCAATTAAGCATTTAAGTGAGACATATGAAAGCAAGTAAGCCACACAAAGCAGTTTATAAAATTTACACTACTCGCATTCCTAAACATACTAATCATTTGAAACATAAATGTTCCATTTGCCGAGTTCCTAAACATACTAATCGTTTGAAACATAAATGTTCCATTTGAATCAAACCATTGCCCCATAATCATTAATAATAATATTTTTCCCCGAAGGGGTACAAAAGATAAATTAAAGACTGTGCATAAAGTAAATCAGCAAGAGCGTCCTCCGGTGGTAGATGATGAAGCCCGATCTCGGTTGGTCTTGGCCTTCTTCACCTATCGGAGGGTAGTCTGGTTATGAACATGGGTCGATGTCAAAGTGGCCTCTATCAGAAATCCCTTCTGTGTGAAAGTCAATGGAGCCACATCATCTAAAGTCTTTTTCATCTGATCATCGAGCTCAACCAAATAGTTATTAGTAAGCTCTAATTCATGTCTCAGACTCTCTATGACGGCTTTGTCATGCTCAATCTTCTCTAAATACTTGGCATCTCTGTCGTCAGCACTCCTCTGAACCAAACATGCCCGAATCTCGGCTTGCGAATCCTTATCTTGCACACAACTATAGAGAATAGGTCTAGGAGGAAGTACACCTTATAAGTCGGCCCTCAACCAATCTTTATACTCCACAACACAACCCAGATGAAACCAATCTTTGACTAATATATCGGGACCCCAAATCATGCGACCCTTCCAGTCACGTATGCAATCCAAAGCCCTTGGCGGTCTATCGATGTTATAGTCAATGATAAGATCTCCCATGCCTCCGATCTGGGGCACGACATGAATCCTCCCAAATTGTCCCAGGATCCTAGTAGGCGCATAAGTGAGAATCCTTCGAATTCCCATAAGCGGTAAGAATGGACACTTTCTACCCTTAACCACAACTTCACAGACACGAAGTCGTGGAACATCCATTGAACACTTTCCTCTTTCAACTTGGAAAAGGTGAATATCCAACTTTGTCTATTTTGTTCTCGAAAGTTTGGACAAAAAACCTGAAGACCATCCCTTTCAGCTGGCTTACTTAAGTGTTGTTCATCCCTATCTTTGATCATGTGCTTAAGGACCCACCATTGTAGGAGTAAGTTACAACCTTGAAAGTATTTGTAGTGGTTTCGGTAGAGGCTCAAGGCTCAGCACAAATCGGCTACGATGATTGGGGTTGTGTCAAAGTATTTAGTTTCTTCTTATTGGGTTATGTCGTAGAAGATGGCATGAGTGACGAAAATGACTCAGGTGTCTATGGCTAAGGACCAAACTAATCTAAACATATCAAGCAGCTTTAGCTATTAAAAATAGGAGCATTATTTATCTGATTAGCATGCTTAATAACCAACTAAATTAACTCACATAATCCTATTTATTTCAACTAAAACCAAACTAAGCAAAAAATGTAACTCACGTACCTAAACAAACTGGACTAATCTAACACATATATACATATTAAACTACATAATTTAAATAAACAACATCCAAATCATACAAAAAGCAGTAAAATAAACTAACACAGAAAAACTAAGGAACAAAAATATAGAAAAATTAAAAGAGTAGGGGAATTACCTCCTTTGTGTGCAACCTTTGATCGAGATTCTAACTTGGAGACCTTGATTGTTCCCCCAAATGCTCGGAATAACACAGAAATCACACAAAAAATAGCGAAACAAAACTTTTAAAATTTTGGACTCAGTTGAAAGTTAAAGGTCTTAAGAAAATAAGCTAGAAACCCGAGGTATTCAACTTTTTTGTGTGCAAGTGAGATATCCCGATGCCCTCTAAACTATGTATTGGGGATTCTATTTATATAACCCCAATTAAAGAAAATCCCAAATTCCAACCGATGTGGGACAAGTCACAAATCTTTGAGAATCAGCCTTTGTTTCGACATTCAAAGGTCAAGATTCACTCTCAAAACACATCAAGGGTCGAGATCGACCTAAAATTGGGTCAATCCCTTTGGTCTATCATGAACCAATCATACCCCGTGATTTCAAACTAATGCAAACAAAAATAATTAAAGTTTTACAGAGTTTTGACCATTTAATATTCAGAAAAGCAAAAGAAAAGAGAGAGGGAGAGGGTCATACCGTGTTTGTGGTTGGATTAGGTGAGAAATGGAGGAAACATTTAATGCTTTGCCTTTCTTGGCCTTGCAAGGCCTATACAAGGCTGTTGCGTTCTGAGATTTGGCCATTTCAGGCATGGATGATGAAGAGAGAGAAAGAGAAAAGCCAGGCGGCGCTAGGGTTTTTAGGAGAAGAAGGGGTAAGGGGTTTAGGGGATGTTTGGCATGAAAATGAGGGAGAGGATAGGGGTATTACCCCTTAATAAAACAAAGTGGGCCGGGTCAATCCCTTAATGGGTTGGGCCAGATCGAATTTTGAAGGAATTATAAGGGGCCTGGTTTGATATATATGTATACATGATATACATGTGTGTATACGTATACACATGTGTATATTTGTGTTTACATGTATACGGGGAGGGTATACATGCAAATTTTAATAAGTAGCCAAGTTGAAGTAATGTCCATTAATTAATTGTGACTCGATAATAACTAATTAACTAATTAATAGCTAATTTGCAAGAATGACCTTAGTTAAACTTAAACCATGAGTTTGGCCATTTCAATTAAGGTCCTAATTGGACTAACAAACAAATTAGAGGCTAATGACCTTAATTAACTTACACCAATTAATTTGGTTATTTCAATTAAGGCCATAATTGAACTAACAATAAGTTATTTCAACTGTAGCCATTATTTGCCACATAGTGAATAATTTATAGAATTAGTTACAATTAAATGCTCAATTAATTATGATAAAATTCTAATAAATTGACTATGCAAAAATTGAGATTTGAGGATTACAATGATTAATTCATTTAATTAATCAAATTCTTTGAATTAAACAGAGTAAAATACTTGCTAATTGATGGTTTAACAATTTAGACAATTAAATAAATAATTGTTGAAAAAAAAAAATTCTTTCTTCGTTAATCTCAGCAAATGCATCATAATTGTGCAATAATATGTAAAAGTATGTAAATTAATTTCTAAATGATTTATAATATAATAGAAACTATGTTACCAAATGAGCATGGTAAAATATTATCTGAATAATTTTTTATAAAATCATTTTGACTTCTAAAAATACATATTTCACTCTGTTATATCCAAGGGCTTTGGGTAATTAAAATAAATTATGGGGGGTTAAAATTAGGTGTCAACAGTAATCTCCTTCTTCGTTCGAGGTAGAACAATTGTTTAATTGGTATCTTATGTAACGACCTATTTTTTGTCGTTATTGTACTTTTGACCTATTTACCCTTGTTGACCCTTTCTCGAGTCCCGTTAGAATAATTTTAACCTGCAGGAATGGGCGACACAGTTCTCGAGATCATCGGACGAGTTCTAGAAGCATTTGTGGAATCTAGAGTCTTAAGTGAAAGACCTTCGATCAATAGTTGACTTTTGGATAAACGTGCCCGATATAAAATTTTGACAGTTCCATTAGGCCAGGAATGTGATTTATGACTTAGTGGAGTCATCGATTCTGTTCCCGAAGGGTTTGGGTGTGATTTGAGTCTTTGGTGGGGAAACTAGTTAATTTAAAGAGTTAGAGTTGACTCTTGGTCAAGATGACTCCGTGTTGATGTTTTGAAAGTTCCAAAAAGTTAGTATGATGATTTTAGATTGGTCCGCAAGTTTTGCTGAAATTTTGAAGAGTTTCGGATGGATTTGGGTTCTGTCGTGTTCATATTCAATGTTTCACTATATGTTCTTTGGTCATAGAGGGTACCATATTGCTCAAATGACCTTTGTTTTGTGTTTCGATTGAACCATTAGATCCATATTGTAATTACAAAGCCATAGAAAAAAGAATCGTCACATTTCGTAAGAGTTATGGTCATTTTAGTCCTGACAGCTGTTACTGTACCTAGTGGGTCACGGTGACGGACTTCTAGGTACCGTGGCGGGCTCGCCATGGCAAAAATATTTGTGTATTAAAAATCAGACCACGTCCATTTCGTATTTTGAGCATAACTTGAGTTCTAGACCTCCATTTGAGGTGATTTTCATGGCGATGTTCTCGTCTCAACGTGGGGGGTAAGTATCTAACTTTTATTTTAATGTTTCCTCAAGTTTATTTTCATTGGTTATTGATTTGTTTCGAGTTTGATTGGGAAAAATTGTGGTTTTGAACCCAAAACATGGAAAATGGTAAATCATGGTTTTGAGGGTCAAGATGATGGATCTTCTAATGGGTTCTCTGGATCTAGACTACTAAAGCTATGGGTAAATTAATTTTGACTTAGATTTCTAGTTTTACCCTTGTGGGCTCGGGGTTACTTTTTTGGGTTCGTTTTGGATTTTAAATTAAAGTATAGCAATATGGGTATCATTGGACTCGTCTAGATTGGCAGAGTATTATTTGACTATATTGAACCCGTCTTTCATTGAATTACAATTTTACCCTTGTTCCTCAGGTTTGGCTATTTTGGGTCCATTTTTGGGTTTTGGGTAAAACTATAGCATTATAGATATCCTTAGATTCATATTCTAACGTAGAATTCGTACTTAATAGACATTAATCTTTTGAGGCTCTCCGAAGAAGAAAGGCAAGGCTCAAGTGGATTAGTTCATGGCACCTATTCGGCATCGAGGTAGGTTACGGCTTACCTTTCGGTTAGACTCCAATTAGTGAAACATATGTGGGAGTTAGATATTGACGGGGAAAGTATGTTAGGCCTTCGATTATGGAGTTGGGATGGAATTCTATTATGTTGGCTGTTATTGATTGTGGCTTATTGCCCTGTTATGTGATTAGGCTTGTTTCCATAATAGCTGTGTTGTGATACGTGTTGCACTTATTTTTCTCTATTTATTATCGGCGAAAGGAAGGATAATGAGATTAGGCCTGAATCCTGCTATATAATTATGATAATACACAGTTGAAATCTTGATTATGATTTACTGTTAATGATGCTATCATGCAGGGCATACATCCTCATTTCACATGTATATTGATATCAAATTATGACTTGGTACTAATGATGATAAATGAGAAAACGGAGCATTGTCTTTGTCAAAAGACTTAGCGGTGAGATGTACTTTCTATATTTGGAAGTGAAGGGTGTCATAGACTCTCTGTGCTAGTTGAACTGGTTCGTTGAATTATTCCATGGTTGAGTATTATGCATTCATTCTCATTCCTCATGCTTACATCTGTGTTTATGTTCCAAATTGGGGTTTCTATACTTGGACCATATTTTTAATACACATCTTGTATACATACATATATATATGTGTGTGTGTGTGTGTGTGTGTGTGTGTGTGAGTGTGAGTGACCTATTGTGTGAACTCGTGATCCGAGGTTTATTCCGGAGTGAGTGGTACATGGACATCATGGGTCCCCCGCAGGTAATGACTATTGTGCGATCAATGCCATTAGCATGTGTGTACATGTTTGAGGTATTTGGCCAGTGCTTTACATTGCATTACACATCATTACATTTTATCCTGCATCATCATATGGCTCCTTATTTATGATTTGGTATGGTTTACTTGTAATATTGTTGTGGCATAGCCCTGATTAAGGACTGGACTAGATTGCTGATTAGTGATTCTGCCTAAGTTCGGAACTTGGAGTTGTGAATAGATTTGAGATTATTGAGACTCGATAGACTTGTGGTTTAGAAGCTTCACCTAGGCTTATGACTTGGAAAGTGAGTTTATGTATGATGTATGTGTGGGTGGAACTCCTTGATTGTTATACCCCGTACTTTGTACGTTGGAATATTCTAAGTTAGTTGCGACAAGTTAAAGACAAGGCTATTTTTCCGACCTTGTTTTAAGACATAAGTTGCTTATGAATTTTGTTGGATGGAAATATTAAGGAATTTGAGGTTAAAAGTGGAGTTATGGGAACTAATATTTCATGAAAGATGGGACCAAAAATGAATTATGGAAAGATGATCAATTCATGCAAAAGTGAAAATTTGGAAATTAATTTTTCATGAAAAATTGGCCAAGTGACCGTGTGTGTGTGTGTGTGGTGTGGTGTGGGCCATGGCCACATGTTGTAATTACTTAAGGGGCTAAGATTATGATAAAAATCATCTTCATCATTTTGCCTCCTAGAAACTTCAAGAAAAAGAAAGAGATGGAGAAAAAAGAACGGAGTTGGCCGAACCAGCCCCATGGTGTTGATCATGGAGAAAAATTGTTTCTTTTAGCTTTCATATCAATTGAGAGGTCCTCTACACCATGGAATAATTGTTGGATATGCAAAACACTTTTTCAAAAGATGTAGGTCTAGCCGAAGTGAAGAACAAGTGAGGAAGGTATGATTCAATCTTGTTTTATATGTTGTGGATATATGTTATAGTAGGTAAAAATAAATGAAATTCATGAAAATATGTGTGTGTGTGTGTGTGTGTGTGTGTGTGTGTGTGTGTGGGTGGAGAGTTGTTTGAATTTTGTGTGTGTGTTGTAATGTGTAGAAAACGAATGAAACTTATGAGATTATAGATGTTGAAGCTGGCCGAAAATAGGCCGATTTGGTGTAGGCTTGTGGGACTAATGTGATGTAGTATTTTGGCGTCGTTATGAATTATATGATGTAAAATGAAGTTTTAATGATTCAAGTTAAGATTTTAAGTGTGTGGGCTGAATGGGAAGGTAATGGGGTTCTAGTATGCTTCCTTGAATTTATGAAAATAATGTTGTGAATGTATGAAATTTGGGAGAAAAGAATGCATTGTGTTGCTCTTGCCAAGTTTAGATAGTTTCGGGTGGAGTAGCACATTGTTGGAGCTATTTTGAATGTTGTATGGATTACTTGGAATGTTCTTGAATCGTGTTCGAGTGGTTTTGGATTGGTATTTGAATATGCGGTCGTTGATGTTAGTTTGAATGTATGAAGTGAATTGAACATGCATGGGATATTGTCGAATCGTATGGAAAAGGATTAGTAATGTTAGAATGCGTTTTAATTCGATTATTGATGTGGTTGATGTTGTTGTTGGGTTGGTTGTTGCTATTTTGGCCGAGTTAGATTCTCGGGGATGGTATACTTACAGGGGAGATGCTGTCGAAATTTCTATAGACAAGCATTACTTCCAACTTTGCATTCTTAAGGCTTATAAATGACATTTGGTACTTATGACCAATTGTAGATTTTGGAGGAAACGGGATTTGAGTTTGGACAAGCGTAAAAAGCAAATAAGGTATGTAAAGCTTGCCCTTTCCTTCTTTTGGCATGTCCTAGCCCTACTAGGCTAAGATCGGAACCCTCGGGATAATTCCGTCTCTTGGAAATCCGAGTTTGATTTTGCATACTATTCATTCAACAGTAATTGAACTATAATCCTTATATTTGATCAAAAGAATGCTTAAACCTTTGTAATCGTTGTAAACGTATCCGGATCGCTCCGAAACTTTTATGGATGGCTTTAGGGAGCCTAATGTTTGTAATTTATGTCCGCCGCCTCGCTCGACCCGAGGGCCCGCAAGTCCCGAGACTTCCCTTATTTGGTTTGTTTGAGTCATTTTCGTACGATATGAGAAGGAAATGTTTGCCTATGACTTTAAGGTCCGTTTGAAACGTCCTATAATGTTGTTTGAGTGCTCATTACTATGAATGACACTAAATTTTTCCGAGAATGATCTACGATGTGTTTTTGAAAATTGGTAACTAGTAACTTTCAAAAGAGAGCTCGGATTGCTTTGATATTTTCGCAAATGACTTCATGACGAGTAAGGACTTTAATTCTCATAGGCGGGCCCGGATTGGGTTGACGCTCGTCCGTGGGTCCCGCGACCTTTCTACGTTTGGTCCTAATGACCTATTTTTGAAAAGAATTCAATATGACTATTCTTCCGACCCCCGAGTATGATCACTTATTTGTCTGTTGAACCTGAAACAAGGATTTCATGCATAATGATTTTGATACGACCCCCGATTTGTAACTAAAGTTCTGTTTGATTATGACGCTCGGAAGGAAATACGATTTGACTATTGTGTTGGCTTTGTAAATGATGGTTCGTTTCGAATAACCTATAAGTCTTTGTAAATGTTTTGAATTGTATTTGGTTGCTTGTGATTGTTGTTACATTTGTCGCGCCGAGCTATGTGTGATATTGTCCGCCGGATACTTGACCGTGGCTGTGACACGACCGCCGGATTCTCTTACGTGTGTGTATGATATTGTCCGCTGGATACTTGACCGCGGGCTGTGACATGACCGCTGGATTCTTGGCCGCGGTACGTTTGTATGTGATATTACCGCTGGGTTCCTGGCCGCGGTATATGTGTGTATGCATGTATGTGATATTACCGCTGGGTTCCTGGCCGCGGTATGTGTGTATGTGTGTATGTATGATTTGGAGGGCAGATGTAAGTACCTTGGTATTCGGCTTAGTATGCTCGCGTTCGGTGCACTTTACTTTGATTATGACTCCGTTTTCTGTACTTGCTGCTTTGCATACTCGGTACATATTCCGTACTGACCCCCTTTCTTTGGGGGCTGCGTTTCATGCCGCGCAGGTACCCACAGATGAGGAGATGATCTTAGCAGAAGATGTTCCAGCTGGATTGGCGAGCTCCATTTCCTTCGGAGCGCTGCCGAGTCAGAATGCTTTGTATGGTACTCGGAGTTATGCTAGAGACTTTGCAGACAGTGTCGTGTGTATGAGATGTCCGTTTGTAAACGGCTATGTAAGCCGATGTGTCAGTACGCATTGTGTTATGAATTTCATGTGTTTTCAGATTGGTTACGGAATTTAGTTGATTTGAAAAAGACGAAAAGTATGCTTGTTTTCCGAAAAATTTTCCTTCTGCATTTTGACGTGTTCTGTGGGCCCAGTACGATTATGTGCATTACGAAAGTCTGCGGGTTCGCTCGGCCCTAGGTAAGGGTCGGGTGCCCATCACACCCTATCGGATTAAGGGTGTGACATTGATTATTATGATAATGTGATTTTTGAGTAAGCTTGATTGCTTATTTGCCTACTTGTTGATTTCTTTCTTCATATATACGAACTAATTGTTGTCGGCCTATGATACCTACTAGTACTTGTTGTTTGTACTGATGCTACTCTTGATGTACTCTTCTTTGAGTGCAAAGTCTGTTACTAGTTTCAGTTCCCGTCCTCGAGAGTGATCGGAGTCTACTGGATAGAGATTCCCAGGTGAGCTTTTGGGCTAGATCTGCAACCCAGAGACTCTTCTTTGTATTTAACTGCCTACTTTGTATTCCTAAGACGGTATTGATATTTGAGATCTGTACTTCCTATTAGATTTGTATCTATGTAATAGTGGCTCTTGTACTAGGCCAGACCACATTATGGAGTTATTATTACTTTCGCACTAATCGTTTATATAATTTGAATCTGTTAGCTAAATCATTATTTATTTGCGCATAATGCTTATAAATGACTAAAATGATTAGGGAATAGCTCACCTACCTAGGGGGACAGTGTAGGTGCCATCACGATTCACGAATTGAGTTGTGACACTTACTTATGAGGTTAAAAAAAAAAGAAAAAAAAAAAAAAGAGACGAAAGATGCAACTAGGTTTAAATTATAACCTTTTTCCCGTTAAGCTTATTAACTCGCAAGGAATATAGAATGACACAAACTTACTTATAAGGTTAATAAAAGAAGACAGAAGGTTCAACTAGGTTTAAATTGTGACTTTTTGACCGTTAAACTCGATAAGCAAAGGCTATAATGTGACATAGACTTTCTTATATTTATAGAGTGAATAAAGGAAGCTTGAAAATTCAACTAGGCTAAATTGTGACCTTTTTTCCGCTAAATTTAACTCGGCAAAATTTATAGTATGGAATAATTAAATTCAATATGTGGTCGTTGTTCGTTCTTCCATTTTTTGCTTATACTAATATAATTTATAGCATTAACAAGATGGGACAACGGACATGAAAATTTTGTGAATGAAGAGATTAACCTAACCTAAAACCCAAGACCTGTTCTTTTCTCAATTGCGAATCTTGATTGACTGGCCCTTAGAATTGATTCGGAGAAAGATAATTCACTAGTTAGATTTAAATTGTGACTTTTTAATTTTCAAACTTAACACGAAAAACTTTAATATATGCCATAAAATCAGTGAATTTGGTGTTACTTCTTCCTCTCTGATTTAATTATATAGATAAACATTAGCTATAAAGGATCGGATAAACTTAAATATGGGTCCCAAGATGACTAAAAGTTAATTAGTTACCACGAGGGAGGAAATTCATCAGAGTAAAATGTCTATTTTTTCATTTATTAAACAATAAGCTAATTTTTTTTTTATAGTACTTTTTTTAATATAATTAAAATTCTCCTTTTCTCTTTCCACTATATGCAAACGTATTGTTTTGATCACTGTTTTGTGCATTATTGAATATTAGTTTGCCTCAAAACCAATTTACAATTTTTTTCAATCTGTATCGATTGACACGTTGGTGAGTATCAAATAGTAAAATAAAACAAATTTAAGCAGGATTTAACTTTTAATATATTTGAAAGTAGCATAAGTTCTTTACTAAATATGGCTTCTACAAATTGGAAAAGATTATAAGGTGTTTCTATGAAGCACTGCAACGACTATAATCATACACATATCAACATTTAATATTCAATGAATATTTGTATTTTTATAAAATTAACAATTAAAGTTATTGTTTTTACGCATATTCAAATGTTCTTGAAATTGATATTTTAAAATTCTTAGCCACTATATTTAATTAAAATTTTACGTTTTATTTCATTTAAAATACTAACATGTTTCAGTCTTTCGTACATACCATTCAAAAATTAAAGAGATTGTACACAATTGTTTTACTTTGTTGATGATACTTAAATTAGTAAGCAAACACTTTTTTCGGTTATTAGTAAGCAAACACATTTTTATTACTCAATGACCATCTTTTATGAATATTATTTACTTAGATTTAAATCAACCAAATTATACTCCTAATAAGAAGAGTTTGACTTGAAAAAAAAAAATTGGTCAGTGTTACGCTCAAATTACACCTTTTATTAGCGTAAAGCGGATGATGTCAAATATAGTAACCCAACAAGGTTGGGGTCGAATCCCACAGGGAATATGGTATGAAAAGGTTACTAAAATCGTAGAATACTTTATTTAGGTCTAATGTCTTATTCCGATGAATTTGTAGAAAGTTGGTTGTTTATCACTAATTACTAATTAATTTTTTTGGATTGTAATATATGGTAAAAGCAACCAAGGTTGTGTTCCCGCCAGATGAGTGCAATGCTTGGGGTTCTAATATAATATACTTCTAATGGTCGCTGTATGAGTGCACTTAATCTCCAATGGAGTTCCGAATATTTCCCAATAATTAAGAACAATATCTCTTTATGATTTTCCCAAATACAAAAGAGTTAATATGAAGAACGATTAATTATGCCAAGTAAATTTCTCTTATTCCTAAGTGAATTTATTAAACAAGGTTTAAAGCCTTGAGTTCTTGTTATTAGCTCTTACCAAACCCTGATTATTTTCTCAAATAAACCAAGATTTATGGCATATGTTAATGTTTGCAACCTCTAACTAACAATGAATGATGAAGAACTAACAAACCCTAACAACCCATTATGCATATATCACAACTAGAAACCCATTCGCAAAACACCCATCCTTGGTTCCACAACCTTAGTAGAGAATTTAGCTACTCATGGAATTGATGAACACATAAAACATTGTAATTGTAATTGTTATTGAACTTACAAAGAGAATTGAAGGTAAATGAAAATAGAATAGTCTTGAAACCCTTGAAAATTACTAAGAACTCAAATTACTCAATACAAGTCTTAAACTCAAGATGTCTGAAAAATAAAACCCTATCAGGTATTTATACAAGTCAAAACTTGTTACACCCCGTAGTTTCGTACGTGAAAATTTATAAGTGTTGGACGTTCTAAGTATGCATACTGGAGTTCCCTTCAAGGATATATGATATTATACGAATTAATCCTATGGTCATGACGGTTTACGTTCATATAATAAGCTATGGGAAACTCCGAGACTAAGCAAATCGAAGAAAAATAAATTTGGAAAATATTGACAGAATTTTGGGTCAAATTTGGAGGGGTATATCTCCTAGTATATTGAGAGTTTTAAGGTGTTTCAAAAGCCTAATATAAAGTTCGCCGAGTCTAGTCTCCAACGCAATAAACTGCTCGTTGATACGATATCGGAGTAGAGAATTATGAATGTTACAAGTTCAGCTGACAGAGCAGAAATGCGTGCTACAGTAACTGCTACAGTACTGCTACAGTGACCCGACCCGAATTTGAACCAATATAAAAGGGGCTTGCCCCCTCTTTTTTCAGCCAAAATTCTTCCAAACTATTCCAAAATGCTCTAGAAAGTTCCCCAACTCTCAAACCCATATTTCAAGCCTAAATCAGCTATAATTCACGAATTCCGGTTCAGGCAACATATAGTTGCGAGTATAGAGTCGTATAGTGACGCGTGTGGTTCAAGTTTAAGGTGAAAAAAGTGAAGATATGGTGATATTATCAGGAGTAAGGTATGAATGTCCTATTATTAATGTTAATTTTGGTTTATTTACGAAGATAAAACTGTCAAATAGCCGTATAATAGTTTTGTTGGTAGAAATATGGGATAAACCCCATATGGGATATTTATGGAGTATTTTGGTGTTGAGAATATTATGATTAATGTTGGTATTGATGTTGTTGTTGTTGGTTGTTTGAATTACGATTTTGGGCTAGGCATATAAATTAGAGAGATCTTTGCCGAAATTTGCGTGATTCTAGAAAGATTTATTTGAAGGACTAAGACAAGCGTATAAAGGTGAGTCTAACAATAGTATAAATTTTCTTGAATATAGATTTACGAGCCTAGGAGGACAAGCGTTGAGTAGTTAAAGTTAAGGCGACCAAAAAGGTATGTATGGCTAAACTCTTTCTTTCTAAAGGCATGATTCCTTGTTATAAACCTTTGTACCATATCCATAATATCCTTGCCTCCACAAATGCTAAAAGCCTATGAATCTCATGATCCTTACGATATTATTGAGCTTATTCATGATCTTTGAGACTATTCTTTGTGATTGATCTCGCCTCATAGTTCTTGTTCCTTCGAGGTGAGATATAGCGAAGATAATGATTCTAGTTTCAATGCTGTCTAAGCTCATAATTCTCGAAACTCTCATGACATTATCGATTTCATCTTACGATGGTTGATTCTTCAAGGAATGATATAGTGACAATGGCAATGCTAATGATGGCGTTGATTTCATTTATGTATTTTTATGTGTATGTATGTATCTATGAATTACATCCCACTGATCAGCTGGGGATAATACCGTGCCTACATGGCCGGGCAAGATAATACCGCGCCTATATGGCCGGGCAAGATAATACTATGCCTATATGGCCAGGCAAGATAACACGCGCCTATATGGCCTCGAAGATAACACCGTGCCTTAATGGCCGAACAAGATGCTATATATATTACCATGCCTTAATGGCCGGGAAAGATGCTATATATATACTAATGTGCCTTAATGGTCGGGCAAGATGCTATATATATTACCGCGCCTTAACGGCCGGACAAGATATTATATATGAAAAAGTCTTTTTTTTAAAATCTAAGCATGCATGACATTCGCCTTAAAAGGGCATTCAGAGGCACAGCTTGATCTCTTTTATATTACTTTAACTTCATACGTTCATTATATTATTTTCCATATTCGGTATCTCTTACTATACTCTTCATGCCTTACATACTCGGTACATTGCTCGTGCGCGTCCTTTCTTATGGACGCTGCGTTCATGCCCGCGAAGTGTAGATAGACGAGACGAGGATCTTTCATCGTAGTTTGCCTTCGGTGCGGTCTTGAATCTTTGGCTCCACTTTTCCCCGGAGCATTCTGCGAGATATATATATATATATATATATATATATATATATATATATATATATATATATATATTTGAATTGTGTTAAGTGTACGTCGGGGCCTGTCCCGACTTGTATATGGTCGTGTTTATAGGGCAAGATACGGCTTAGTCATAGTGTATATATATTTACTTATGCATGATATTATGTTCATGTTTAGCTCTCTTGATCTTATTGTTGCCATTTAAGACTTAGAGGATGTGAGTTGTAAGTTGGTTCGCTCGATATATACGCCTTATACGGTGGGGTGTGACAAAACTCGAAATTAATAAAGACTAAACTGCCCAGTCGGGTTGCAACTCGATGAACCGTCAATGAACATTGATAGTTCCGTCGAGTAACGATTTATACAAGAGAACCAAGCCTCGGTTGTCAAACGATGGTGCA
Source organism: Lycium ferocissimum (assembly GCF_029784015.1). NCBI lineage: Eukaryota > Viridiplantae > Streptophyta > Magnoliopsida > Solanales > Solanaceae > Lycium > Lycium ferocissimum. The sequence goes on from NC_081347.1 coordinate 18,147,583, forward strand.
CTTGATCAATTTGTGGAGCATGTTGACGGTCCGTCGATCTCTCGTCCTTTTGCGTCCCAAAGTTGCACGATCTGCGAACTTCGTAGATATCAATTGATGGTCCATCGAATAACGACGGTTCCGTACAAGTACATAAACAATCTTTGAGTCTTAAATTTCCTTATTTTTACTTGCTTTTGTAGTCCGACTAACAAATACCTGCAACATACACAAAACACATCAAACTGACACAAACTCGCTTGAAACCAAGTAAAACTGCCACAATTTCATGGCATATCAACACCCCTAACCTAAAGTCTTTTCTTGTCCTCAGGAAACTAAAACAACACAACGACTCAACTATCACCTAGATATCACAGAGTAATAATATCTACAATAGTTTTGACTCTGAACTATAGGCATGCATGTTTTACTACCAAGGATCACTTCACTTTCATGATAAAAATACAACGCACAACTTAAGAATGCTACGACTCACAGTGAAGCTTCAATTTATGACATTACATTATCGAACATATCATGATGCACACAAACGTCACTTTAGGTGGTCACTTTCTTTTGCACAATTTTCAATCCTTATGCCCTCACATAGACTAAAGAATGTCCCACACACATATATACAATGAAAAAGGGAGAACATACTAAGGAGAAGAGAAGACACTCACTCCCACAAAGAATTTCATATCTGCACATGAAAATACCATTGGCTTGCCCTTATTTTCTATACTTTCATCCTTGGACAGTTCAGTTGTGATCACGTTAGGACTTGTTTTCGGCTTGTAATGTAGGCTTAGGGACGGGTAGGATACTTTTTTTTTTCTATACATATGTACAGCAACCACATCGAGTTTCAACTACCACAACTTACACCACCCCAACTTAAGCTTTTAGCCTCTACTTCACGCTTTTCCACCCCCAACTTAGCCTTTTAGCCTCTTTTATCTCATTGTATCAAGGAGGTACTAGGTGCAAATAGAATTCAATTCAAAAAAGGTATGGGTTTGTTACATCTAGCCAACAAAAAGGTCAGAGGCTCAAAAAGGGAACACTAGGGATATTTACATTTCATGGTCAAGTTTATAAGGCAAAGTGCCTATTTATACAAAGAAAGCCTAAGATTATTTCACAATCAAACAATCTGCCAAATTCAAACATGACTAACCAGGCAAGTTTCAGATTACACAGGCATAGTGCGAATACAACTAACATCTCACACACGCATTGGCATAAGGATGATTATTTTTACAATTGTGACCTCCTAAGAAATCATTCATCACACACAATACCCCAATAATCATAATGCCATACAAAGAATCAATCATGTTAATCAGTAACTATTTCTAAGTACGCATCTTTCAAGCTTTTTGAGGGGTCCAAATTTCCAACAAAATCACAAAACATATAATACTACCAAATAAGTCAAAACTATATATATGCAACATCCTACACATGCCGGTTCAACAAAATAGAATCCTCGGGAAAGCACTCTAGCAAAGAAAAAGGGGAGGGGGTCCTAAAAACATATATACACTATCTACATATCAAGTAACCACACCCCCAACTAAAGAAATCTATAGTGTCCCCGTGATAAACTAAAAGAAAGGGAGTAGGAATACCTATGGTGCACTAGGTGCGCTGCTCATCTCGTGACTATAAGGCCTGCGATGCATCATCTGGAGCATCAGTGACAGCAGTAGCAGCAGTACCCTTAGGCACTAGCTCTCAAAAAGGGAGGGGCGGTGGCAAATGGAGTCCCGTCGGGTAGCCTCCTGGATATGCTTCTCCTCTAAGCTCTGCCCCTGAGGTTGAGTCCTCTCTCACACCACATCATCATCATCCTCTACCACTCTCTTCCTCTTCCCTCTAACATTTAGCTCCTTTATCATCAAGTAGCGGCCATTAACAAAGCATGTCCTCATCCACCTCAGTCCTAGTGGGAGGTGGCATCGTTACTACACTCAGGTAACAAGCACAGTAAAATCGATCACCAGCCTTTGCTCCAACTCAACCCTTAATATGTTAGAAGTACCTAAGAGAACTTCAGCCGCGTCTCAAAACTTAGGCCGCCATGGCCACCTCGGTGGCACCATACCAGCTACAACCCTCTTATTTATAAACTCATCTAGCTGCCTGACTATGATTCTGGACTACTCATCTGCCGTCGCTACCTTCTTTGCAATGGTTCTCGAGCGAGAAAGTGGGTCGACAACTGCGGCTGCCCCTGTTGGCTTTCGGCCGCATTCGTGGCCGTGAGCAAGAGTCTGGGTCGTTGGTTCATCTTTATGTAGAGGCTCAGGATCTGTAGTCCGGATAAGCTCAAAAACACGGGCAGTAGTGGCGGATAACACCTCGGTAGTGTCACTGACCCCTTAACGTTGAATATCCTGAGGCTCAGGGAAAACCCCAAACAATACCGGAAAGCCATCCTCTGCATCTTAGCCCTCTCTAATGGCCTCATCTCTACTCTTCTTCACTGAATACATGTGCGAGGAGGTGGTCAAATATAGATATATCAATGAAGTGGTGGACTATGATGCCTTAGCTGAATCTCATCTGCAGCCAACCGCCCTAAATTAATCGGGTATCTAGTCATCAACACAGCAACTATGATAGATATGTCAACAGTGAGTGCATTTTCGGCCTGAGTAGGAAGAAGTCACAACTGTACCATACTCCACTAGAACTTACCATCAAGAGTCAACCAGCGCTTAAGTATCCACTGGGGCATGCTAGTAGTCTTCATCCTCTTACTTGGTCGGCCAATCCCTGTCGCCACACGATCCCATCGCTCCTCCCTTCGTCAAGGTGATAGTCATCACCGAAATATAATTGTTGATTGCTTCGGAGATATCAAATCTCTCTATAACCTAGACCTAAGGTAGGTCAATCTCAATCATCCTCTGTCGCAGTTTTCTTACTTTGTTGATCAAGGCCCAATACGTAGCATACAACCCTTGCACTATCCTTTGGACAGTACTATCAAGGAATGTTATCTATAAAGCCTAATTTATAGTGATCAATAGTGTCTCGGTCTAGGGAAGACCCTTCGCTCCTCATGATACTATTTTCATTCGGACCAACCCTGCCTTTCAATGTAACCCCAGAATCTTACAATTCCTTATCACCCGCGACTGTGAACCGAAGATGATCATTTTCTAAAATTTTGCTACTGATCTCCCGTGTTTTAGTCGCATCATCACCATCATTGGCTAGAGGTGCGAGTCTTCATGAATCACCCCGTAGTGGAGTTCTTTAACGTGGTGTCTCCAAAGCATCCTGCGAATTGACCCGATGGATGAAGATGACCCCTTCTCTTCAGACTAGGAGGAACCGAAAGGTGAACGAGATAGTAATATGACCTGCCTCTTCTAAATGGGAACAACAACCTTGTTCTTCTTCACTGGCATATCCTCGACCATCCTCTGAAGGTTCATCTCTTAACATAAGTTTACCACTGGGCCGCCTTGTACCCGATTCTCTCTGTGTCTGCCTTGAACTACCCCCTCGTGTAGTTGTCAACTTGGGAGGGGAATACCTGCAATAATAAACCATTTTTCAGTTAATACGCAAAATCATAAGCTCAATTAAAGATACTTTAGTTATTCTTGTACGTTTTTTAAATCCGGAGCGTAAAGCCGTCGATGTACATCGATGGACCCTCGAACATATTGACGGACCGTCAAGTAACTCAACAGTACCGTCTTTGTAGAGGGACGGTTCATCAAATTACTGACGGTATCATAAACACATTTACTTGCTGTCAGTTTAAAAATAGAGAGTTTGCAAGTTGTTTCGAATTCCAACTACAGAGACATCAAAGACTCATTTTTCATATGTGCAAAATCTTTTGGGGTTCGGGGCTCAGGTTTACTCAAACTTCATCCTCTTGTTTCACATATTTTTGACTATTTGGTATATTGTTAGGTTTTGTTTGGCAAGCATAACAATGTCAAACTGAAGTTCTCAATCGAAATACCCTCCAACCTATTGGAGTTACTCAGAATTCACTCCATTATTTTCATCATCTTTCACATATCACTTTTACAAACCATTGGCGACCATAATTAATCGACACACATGTGGATCAAAATACCGGCCAACTCAATGGAGGTATGATATTCTCGTCCCCACGAGTCCTCACTACAGCAAACATACCAAATTCCCCACTCCATCCAATATGGACAATTAATTTCAAATTTTAGCATGAATCACAACCCAACTTACCAACCTAAGGTTATGATTTCTACCCTTCATGTTATTCACCACAGTTAACTTTCCCCAACCAATTTGCATACCCCTAACATAGTTTAACACAACCTAGTTCCATTATAAAAGAATTTCATCAATTTAGGAATCCTAGGTGTGTCTATTTTAGTTTCAAGACCAAATTTTCAAAAACTAAAACCAAAAAAGGAGCACTACACAGATACATACCTGAGTAGCAAAGAAATTTGAGGAAAAACTTTAGGGATTTGCGTGAACAAGCAACTGAAAACTCCCTTCCTTTTTTTTTTTTTTTTTTTTGAGCAGATAGTTGGGGTGTTCCTCTTGCTGTTGGTGTTGGGTTTTATGGTAGATTTTTGTGTGTTAATGAGGTTTAATGGAGGAAGGGTTGTGGGTAAATGGAGGAGTGTTCGTGGGTAGTGGGTGAAGAAGGGGAGTAGTTGAGAAGAAGAAAAGGCGCGGCTTTTGTTGTTTTGAAGACTCTCTGCTCGAATTTTTAAGTTTTTTTTTTTTTTGTGCGTGTGTGTAAAGACGAACCATCGTTATTCGACAACTCGTCAATGTGTTTGTACAGTTTAAAAAGTTAGAAAACTTACCTGAGAAAGACAACCGTCATTGTACACCGACAGTACCGTCGAATATCGACGGTTCATCGACTTACCCTGTCAGTGAATTTATCATAGAGCCAAACTCTTAGAACCCCAACTCTGCAGACCGTCTCTACACTTCGACGGGACCGTCACATTTTTACTTTCGGTGTCGGGAGTTTTATGTTACTAGAACACTCCTGAAATTAAGAACAAAATAATAAAAAAAAATACTAAAACTAAACTTGGGTTGGCTTCCAATAAGCGCTTGATTTCACGTCTTGGCATAACGTGGGTAAAAATTTTATTTCGGGTCAGGACTTGTGTTACACCTCAAAAAAAAATTCGTTCATGTACAGTGAATAGACTAGTGAAGGGCACGAAGTATAAGATGTTTTGATAAGTAAGAAATAGCACTTGATGATCCTAATTGAGATTTCAAAGGCATTCGAAGTAGAGAAAGAAAGTTTGCTAAGAAAGGCAAGGTATACGTTACGAATCGGAAAGGATTTACAAGTGATAGGTTAGCTATGATTTAATGATATCTGGGAAAAGAGTTATAATGTCCCTTATATTGTTAACGAGGTGTTCAACAAGTGTCAAGAAGGTTCCATAACAATTGGAGATCAAATGAGCGACAAAGATCATTTCAGGGAAATGGGGTTATACGACCGACTTATACGGTCCGTATAACATTATACGGTCCATATAAGGTCCGTATAACACCCAGCAGAGATGATGTTTGCCTAGTGGTGAACCACGACCACTTATATGGGCCGTGCAATGTTTTACGGACCGTATAAGTGTCCGTGGAAGTTCGGACGGGCTTAGTTAAGTTCAATTATATTAATGTAATCCCACTTCACTAATTTCAATTCCCCCACTTCTTCATCTCACTCCAGGCTTCTAGAGGGATCCACACACTTCTTCCATAAGAACTCAAGAGAGATTCAAGATCAACTTCATCAAACCAAGAGAGTTAAGTGTAAGAAGCTCACTAGAGTTCATCCAAGCCAAGAAATTTCAATGGAAGTGAACTAGGGTTTTGGTGCAAGAAGAGTATTTCCACTCAAGGATTATTCTTCCATTATATAAGGTGATTTTTATGGTATTTCCATGTTGTTTGGGGTATTGAAAAGTTGAAACACTTGGATTGTAGAAGGAAATAGGAAATGGGTCATGAATGTAAGAATAGTGACATATTGAGTAGTAGTTTGGAATGAGTCATGAATATTGATATGTTGTGGTTGTAAGTATGTTATGAATGACATTTAGAACATGGGGTAAGTATTATATGTGAGAAAACGCAATAGTGAACTATGACCATGATTATGGAGAAATTGAAGTGAAATTGAGAAATGTGGATAATGTAGATGAATGATGATTGTTGCCTATAATATTGTGAATGTTGTTATGGATGTTTGGGAGTTGATATGTAATACGAGGAAAGTTGTATAAACAAAGGAAATGCTGCCCAATTTTATCTAGCTTTAGTAAGCACGTTCTTATAATTGATTAGCTAATGTTAATGCAAATTCTCTTGAAGGTAGAAACACGAGCATCGAAGGAGAACGATCAAATGATAGAATAGCGAAATGAAAGAGGTACGTAAGGCTAGTCCTTTCTTTCTAAGGCATGACTCCATGGCATGAATTTTCCTACATTTCGATGACTTTCCTACACATCGAAAATTATGAGTCTATGGTTATAAAGAGCTCTTCATAAGGCAAAGAAAAGAGATACGATACGGCGTGATGATGACGACTATAAGTTGAGCCTAAAAGTTCTAAAGTCCATGATATGTTAATTCCATAAAGTTCTTGCTAGGAATACGATATGGTGTTTCTACAATCTAATGACTCTAAGTATAGTTCCATTGATGTTTTTTCTTGTGTGCACTCACCTTAAAACGTTAGTCCCTCCAAGGTGAGATATGACGATTATGATCACTCAATAATGTAATCGGGAGTTTATGACCTTATGTCACCCCGACATAGCCATAGTTGCCTCCAAGTTCTAATGTATGTTTTGATGATGAATGCATATTGATGCTAAGTTATGATAAGGTCATGATATGCCATGAGATGTATAATAATGATAAGTCTATGATATGTGCGATGATACAATTACACCATGCCTAGATGGCGGGACATGTCACCGCGAAGGCGGGCTGCTTGTGATTCCATCGTGCCTAAATGGTCGGACATGTCACCGCTAAGGCGGGCTGCTTATGACCACCGCGCCTGGAACACCAGACATGATCACCACTAGTGGGCGGCATACGATGGTTACCCGGACGCGGGTTAACGATGATGACATATATGATATGATGATGTATGCGTTATGGTAATACATATAATTTGCTTATGTATGGTATGTGTATGAAATGTATCCACACTTAAAAGTTACGCAAGTTATATCTTCATCCTATGTCTTATGATCTCTCTATTATGTTCATTTCATTCATGCCTTACATACTCAGTACAATGTTCGTACAGACGTCTGTTTTCTTTGGACGCTGTGTTCATGCCCACAGGTAGATAGGGAGGCGCTCCAAACTCGTAGGAGCTATTAGCTGACTGAGAGAACTCCATTATTCCGGAGATGCCATTGACTTATTCTTTTGATGTGTATATATATATATATATATATATATATATACGTTTTGGGCATGACGGGGTCCTGTGCTGTCTATATGTCTAGTACTCTAGTAGAGGCTCGTAGATACGTATGTGTGGGTAGTATGGTCTCACGGTTTCTCATCGTATGTATATATATATATATATATATATATATATATTATTTTGATAGCCGTAGGGCTTATGTATATAAGGTAAATATGTTTCAAGCAGAAATGGCTCTTTTATGACTATAAGCGTGAGATTAATAAATGACCGTAAATAAGTAATAGAATGAGTGGTGCTCGGTGGTTAGCCCTGGGAACCCGTCATGGCCCTAGTCGAGTCGTGACAAAAGTGGTATCAGAGCAGTTCAGTCCTAGGAAGTGTCTACAAGCCGTGTCTAGTAGAGTCTTGTTTATGGTGTATTGCGTGCCACGCTATTAAACAGGAGGCTACAGGGCATTTAGGAAAAATGACCATTCTTCATCTTATGAGATCGTGCGATAGAGCCGTGTATAAGATTTTCTCCTCCTTAATAGTGTGTTATGATTTCAGAAATGCCGCCAAAGGGAAAAGCTACAGCCCCCAGAAGGGCAAGACTACGATGAAAAGGCGGGTAGAAAGAGAGCCGCCAATGAATGTAGAAGAGGGCGAATCACATAATGAGGCTCCGTCTAATGCCTCTTCTACTCCACCTAATTTAGAAGAACAAGAGGGAGCTTCAGCTCCAGCTCCTATGCCTCCAGTCCCTCCACCGGTTACTTCGGGTCATCAAGTGATCGAGGCTATCCACTTATTGATGCAGTTAGTTGCCGCCCAAGCATAGCGGCAGAGTTCGGGTTCAGGTGACAGGGCAGTTAGTACCAGAGCCCATGATTTTATGAGTTTTAATTCTCCGGATTTCTTCGGGTCAAAGCCGAATGAAGACCCGCAAAGTTTTATCGATGAAATGTTGAGAACATTAAAGATTATTCATGCCTCCGAAACTGAATCAGTGGAGCTGGCATCTTATAGAATCCGGGATGTGGCGGTCTTATGGTACAATAATTGGATGTCATCAAGAAAAGAGAATGCGCCTCCTCCCGTTTCGCAAGAATTTGTAGATACTTTCATCCACCACTATTTGCCACCCGAGGTCTGCCAAGCTAGAGCGGATAGATTTTTAAATTTGAAGTAAGGAAATATGAGTGCCCGGGAGTATAGCCTTCAATTTAATTCTTTGGCTAGGTACGCTCCGACTATGGTGAACGACACGGGAGATCGGGTGCATAGATTTGTGATTGGTTTGGGACCACATTTGTTCAAGGACTGCTTGATGGCTTCGTTGCAAGATGGGATGGATATTTCCCGCATTCAAGCCCATGCCCAGAATTTAGAAGGACAACAACATCCGCAAATGGGTGATCGTGATATTGATAGAGGGCAAAGCAAGAGGGCCAGATCTATGGGAGCAGGTAGTGATTATAGAGGGGGATCGAGGCAGTCATATTCTAGACACTTAGGCCAGTCGGCGACTAGTGCATCTCCACGATTTGCAGGTAGGAGATTTGATCTCTCCATTCCTTCAGGGCAGGGTCAGAGTTTGAGAGCTTCAGGTTCTCAGTTTGGGGGAGATTATAGCCAGAGGAGACCCCCAGTCCCATGATGTAGCCAGTGCAGAAAATTACACTCGGGGCCATGTCGCCAGGGCACAGATACTTGCTATGTTTGTGGATAGACTGGGCACTTGATGCGTGATTGTCCCTCGAGGTATGGTAGAGGTGGGGTTCAGCCCACAGGATCAGCAGCTGGTTCCTCTTCAGTGCGCTCGGTAGGGCAGACTCCCCAGATTCCAGCAGGCCGAGGTAGAGGCCGAGGGGAAGCATCTACTTCAGGTGCCACTCAGCCCCGTATGTATGCTTTAGCCGGACGGCAGGATCTTGAGTCCTCCCCGGATGTGGTTACAGGTACACTATCCGTATTTTCCTATAATGTGTATGCATTGATAGATCCGGATTCCACCCTATCTTATATTACTCCATATGTTGCTCGTCGTATTGGGGTGAAACCCGAGCCAATTAAATCTTTTGAGGTATCTACTCCGATTGGTGATCCCGTGATAGCTAGGCAAGCGTATAAAAATTGTGTAATTGTGATATGCGACCGCCAGACTAGAGTTGATTTAGTTGAGCTGGAAATGCTAGATTTCGATGTGATTATGGGTATGGATTGGTTGGCCTCATGTTATGCTAATGTTGATTGTCAAATGAAAGTAGTTCGATTTAAATTTCCGGGAGAGCCCATGCTTGAATGGAAGGGTAATACAGCATCTCCAAGAGGTAGGTTTATTTCCTACCTTAAGGCAAGAAAGATGATAGCTAAGGGCTATATTTATCACTTAGTCCGAGTTCATGACACCGAAGCAAAGTCGCCAACTTTTCAATCCGTTCTGGTAGTGAATGAATTTCCGGATGTATTTCCAGATGAACTTCTAGGCCTTCCTCCGGAAAGAGAGATTGATTTCGCTATTGATGTGTTGCCGGACACCAAGCCTATCTCTATTCCCCCTTACCGGATGGCTCCGGCAGAATTGAAAGAGCTAAAGGCACAGTTGAAAGACTTGCTTGAAAAGAGGTTTATTAGACCCAGTTCATCACCATGGGGAGCACCAGTCCTATTTGTAAGAAAGAAAGACGGTTCCTTACGAATGTGCATCGATTACAGGCAGTTGAATAAGGTGACGATGAAGAACAAATATCCTCTCCCAAGGATTGATGATTTGTTTGATCAATTACAAGGTGCCAAGTGATTTTTCAAAATAGACTTGAGGTCGGGTTATCATCAAGTGAGAGTTAGAGAAGAAGATATTCCCAAAACAGCTTTCAGAACGGGATATGGCCATTATGAATTTCGGGTGATGTCATTTGGGCTAACTAATGCTCCGGCAGTGTTTATGAATCTGATGAATAATGTATTCAGGCCTCTCTTGAAATTATTCATAATAGTATTCATTAATGATATTCTGGTATACTCTCGCACAGAACATGCAGATCAACATGTTCTTGAGAACTCGAGAATCAAATTTTTACGTATTGTTCTTGAAATCCTTAAGTCATGTTATTTCGAGAATTGTATACCCAGAAAATTTTTCAAAGTGCGAGTTTTGCGGATTCTCATCTATTTCAGCTCCATTGACAAAGCTAACCGCTAAATTTTAGCGGAATGAACATTCTTAAGTCATGTTATTTCGATGGATGATAGCATTCGAGTTGATACCCGGAAAATTGATGCTGTGTTGTGGAAACATGAAAAGACTTGGAAAGGCAGTTATTCATGCATTAAAGATGTGGAGGCATTAATGTGTGCATATTGATATCTATACAGAGTTCTACACATTTTCAAACGTAGCTTAAATCTGCGGCAGAGGCGGGAATTATTGAAAGGATGTGAGTATTTTTACTATAGAAGGTTCGTCTATGTGAAGTTCCTTCAGAAAAGGGATTCTCATCTATTTGGTACGTCTAATCGATTCAGGTTGACAGTTTCGTCCTTGAAAGCTAACCTAAAAGTCGGCTAAATTTTAGTGGAATGATGCTTGTGAGCATAGCTTCCGGAATTAAAAGATAGATGTTAACAAGTTGATATATTGGTGGAATGGCATAAAGAAAGACATAGCAGTCTTAACACTCCCCGGAACATCAAAAGCCGTAAAGAGGGCCGGATGGTTATGTTGCATATTGTGATGCTCCCGAGTGTTGGATTAGGATGCGTGTTGATGCAGACTCACGAACAGTCATTTTCTTAAAGTCATTGCTTATGATTCGAGGAGATTGTGCGACTCCATGGTATTCCGATATCCAAACATGAAAAGAACTACCCAACTCGTGATCTCGAATTGGCTGTAAAGCTTAGCACGGCATTTATTCATGCATTAAAGATGTGGAGGCATTACTTGTATGGTGTGCATATTGATATCTATACGGATCCAAATGGCTCCGTACGAAGCTTTATATGGAAGGAAGTGCAGTCTTCAATACATCAACAAGCAAAAGAGAAAAACAGCGTGATTTCAAACAAAGAGTTAAATGCGGCGAGAGGCGGTGGACTTAGAATTATTGAAAGATTATGATGTGAGTATTTTATACCACCCCGGAAAGGCAAATGTAGTAGCTGATGCGCTCCGCAAGTGTGTTGGTCGCGAGGATTGTTCCAATACGATCAAGTAAAAGTTAATCTATAGGCAGCCTATGTGAAGTTCCTTCGTAAAATAAAAAGAGAAGAAATGATTCATGAGCTACCCCACCACGGGAGAGATTGGCGTAGATTAGAGGTATATAATCTTGGTGTACGTCTAATTGATTCAGGTAATGCAGGAATTGGTATTAATAATCCCACAGAAAATTTTTCGTAAAACAAGCTTTTTTTTTTTTTTTTTCAAATCGTCCTTGAATATGGAAGTAAAAGAGCGTCAATACAAAGATCCTTAATTGAGCCATTATAGAGACACATTTCATGAAAAAGACAAGTCTCCATTTGAAACTTCTATGGATGGAATTCTTAGATACCGAAAGGGCGAGGGCTATGTGTTCGAATGTTGCGAGTATAAAAACCCAAATACAAAGTACTTACGTCGAATCCTCGAGAAGCTCATTATTCTCGGTATTCTATTCAACCGGGAGCGAAAAAGATGTATCATGATCTCAAGTTGATATATTGGTGGAATGGCATAAAGAAAGACATAGCCATACATAGCATAACACCAAATATAAATGGAATTTGTGTGAACCATAACATATCATATGCCCGCACGCGTCCGGATCCAGAGGTAATACCTGTAATGCACGAGCAGATCGTAAGTAACCATAATCATAAAATCATCATTACAATCAAAAGCCAGAAAGATTGTTGCAAGCAATGGAAATCCTTACTTGGAAATAGGAAGTGATCAACATGGATTTTATTGTGGGATTACCCTGTTCCCGAGGCAAATATGATTCCATATGGGTGATCGTGGACACGGACGACTCAACACAATCCGGGCCCGTCTACAAAATTTAAGTCCTTACTTGTCATTTTCTTCCAAAGAATCAAAGCGATCCGAGCTCTCTACATACTCGTTCGTAGTTTCAAAGATTATGCAAGGTTGTATCTCGATCGAGACTTTTGCGACTCCATGACGTAAGGATCATTCCGATATCCATTATCACGAGATGAAAGTTACGAACAGTACATAAGATCCTCGAAAGTAAAACCGTTTACACAACATTTCAAACTCAATCATCAAAGCCATAGTTGCTGACCATACTAAGGATGCCAACATCAAAATCTTTCCAAGAAAGCTTAAGAAACGGAGTTACCCCGAGGCACAAATCATGTCATACCTTAATCCCGTCTAAGACATGCCAAAAGAAGGATAGGTCTTTACATACCTCACTTGCTTCCTAAGCTAATCCAAACGTAAGTCTCGTCTTCTCAAAATCTACAACAACATCAACAATTCCAATTCCAAATCAACAACCCCGAGATTTCAAATATTCATCAACAACAATACTAACAAACATTCTAACAACATCAACCATTCAAACATGATTCAATAACATTTCCAACAATCCACAAAAACATTCAAACAATCCAAATAATATGCCATAGAACCCAAAACCTTCCCAACTCAACATGAACAACCATAACATATTTCTTCCTTCCAAATTCATAATTTACACCAACAACAATTCCAAAAATACCAACATTAACCATAATATTTCCAATTTCAAAATGCTTCTCCCATATGGTGTTTGTCCTATATTTCCATCACGTAACTATTTTATAACGATTTACAAACTCTCCTTCTCCGTAAATAAACCAATATTAACACAAATAGAAAAAGAGATTCATACCTTTCCCTCGATAATAATGCTATATATTTACTCCTCCACGTTGAACTTAAGCCACAAAGCCTCACTCTTTTGAAGCCGCAACTATACGCCGTCCGGGACCGAATTTGAGAATTATACCCGGTTTCGGGCTAAAAGTTAGTGGTGAAAGGTTGGGAATTTTCTAGAATATTTGGAATGTTTTTGGTCTGATTTTTTTGGCTGAAAGAGGGGTTAAGCCCTTAAAAAAGAACGTCAAGTCACCGTACATCGAACAGCCCGACTCCCATCAGTAAGATTGTCAATGTTCATCCGCGAAAATTATTTCAAGACCTAAAACTTTTATATACCGATCTCTTTATTTGCATACCTGGATATGTCCAAAACTCCATACAATCTGTATAACTTATTCAACATCCCAAACTTTTCCTTATTCCAAATTTACCCTTAACACTCCATACCAATGAAAAGATGAATATGCAACTTGTGCATTAAAACAAAAATAAAATCGGAAATTAAAAGTCTTATCCACAACTTGTCGCAATCCAACTTAAAATATTCCAACGTGCAAAATACGGGATATAACACTTATATTGCTATTGTATTGTGGCCCTGTGAGGCGATGTTATTGTAGGCTGTTGTGACAGGATAGTAGTGCCATATTACAGGGGAAACTCTGGCAAAATTTTCGTAGAATTCCCGAGTGTTTAACATTCGAGGACGAATGTTCCAAAAGGGGGGAAGAATGTTACACCTCGAAAAAATTTTCGTTCATGTACAGTGAATAGAATAGCGAAGGGCACGAAGTATACGATGTTTCGATAAGTAAAAAATAGCACTTGATGATCCTAATTGAGATTTCAAAGGCATTTGAAGTAAGAGAAGAAAGTTTGCTAAGAAAGGCAAGGTATACGTTACGAATCGGAAAGGATTTACAAGTGATAGGTTAGCGATGATTTAATGATGTCTAGGAAAAGAGTTGTAATGTACCTTATATTGTTAATGAGGAGTTAAACAAGTATCAAGAAGGTTCCATAAGGATTGAATATCAAACGAACGACGGAGATCATTTCAGGGAAATGGGGTTATACGACCGACTTATACGGTCCGTATAACATTATACGGTCCGTATAAGGGTCCGTATAACACCCAAGCGGAGATGATGTTTGCTGGTGGTGAACCACGACCACTTATACGGGTCGTGCAATGTTCTACGGACCGTATAAGTGTCCGTGGAAGTCCCGACGGGCCGAGTTAAGTTCAATTATATTAATGTGATCCCAACCACTAATTTCATTTCCCACACTTCTTCATCTCTCTCAAGGCTTCTAGAGGGTTCCACACACTTTTTCCATAAGAACTCAAGAGAGATTCAAGATCAACTTCATCAAACCAAAAGAGTTAAGTGTAAGAAGCTCACTAGAGTTCATCCAAGCCAAGAAATTTCAATGGAAGTGAACTAGGGTTTTGATGCAAGAAGAGTATTTCCACTCAAGGCTTATTCTTCCATTATCTAAGGTGAGTTTTATAGCATTTCTATGTTGTTTGAGGTATTGAAAAGTTGAAACACTTGGATTGTAGAAGGAAATAGGAAATGGGTCATGAATGTAAGAATAGTGACATATTGAGTAGTAGTTTGGAATGAGTCATGAATATTGATATGATGTGGTTGTAAGTATGTTATGAATGACATTTAGAACATGGGGTAAGTATTATATGTGAGAAAATGCAATAGTGAACTATGACCATGATTATGGAGAAATTGAAGTGAAATTGCGAAATGTGGATAATGTAGATGAATGATGATTGTTGCCTATAATATTGTGAATGTTGTTATGGATGTTTGGGAGTTGATATGTAATACGAGGAAAGTTTTATAAACAAAGGAAATGCTTCCCAATTTTCTCTAGCTTTAGTAAGCATGTTCTTATAATTGATTAGCTAATGTTAATGCGAATTCTCTTGAAGGTAGAAACACGAGCATCGAAGGAGAACGATCAAATGATAAAATAGCGAAACGAAAGAGGTATGTAAGGCTAGTCCTTTCTTTCGAAGGCATTACTCCATGGCATTACGTTTCCATGACTTTCCTACACATCGAAAATTATGAGTCTATGATTATAAAGAGCTATTCATAAGGCAAAGAAAAGAGATACGATGCGAGCATGATGATGACGACTATAAGTTGAGCCTAAAAGTTCTAAAGTCCATGATATGTTAATTCCATAAAGTTCTTGCTAGGAATACGATATGGTGTTTCTACAATCTAATGACTCTAAGTATAGTTCCATTGATGTTTTTCCTTGTGTGCACTCACCTTAAAACATTAGTCCCTCCAAGGTGAGATATGACGATTATGATCACTCAATAATTTAATCGGGAGTTTACGACCTTATGTCACCCCGACATAGCCATAGTTGCCTCCAAGTTCTAATGTATGTTTTGATGATGAATGCATATTGATGCTAAGTTATGATAAGGTCATGATATGCCATGAGATGTATAATAATGATAAGTCTATGATATGCGCGATAATACAATTCCACCGTGCCTAGATGGCCGGACATGTCACCGCGAAGGTGGGCTGCTTGTGAATCCACCGTGCCTAAATGGCCGGACATGCCACTGCTAAGGCCGGCTGCTTATGATTCCACTGCGCCTGGAAGGCCGGACATGATCACCACTAGTGGGCGGCATACGATGGTTACCCGGACGTGGGTTAACGATGAGGATATATATGATATGATGATGTATGTGCTATGGTAATACATATAATATGCTTATGTATGGTATGTGTATGAAATGTATCCACACTTAAAAGTTACGCAGGTTATATCTTCATCCTATGTCTTATGATCTCTCTATTATGTTCATTTCATTCATGCCTTACATACTCGCACAATGTTCGATCGATTGAGAGCACTCCATTATTTCGGAGGTTTATTGACTTATTCTTATATATATATATATATATATATATATATATATATATATATATATGTGTGTGTGTGTGTGTGTGTGTGCGTGTGTGTGTGTGTGTGTGTGTGTGTGTTTTGGGCATGACGGGGTTCTGTCCCGTCTATATGTGTAGTACTCTAGTAGAGGCTCGTAGATACGTATGTGTGGGTAGTATGGTCTCACAGTCTCTCATCGTACGTGTGTGTGTATATATATATATATATATATATATATATATATATATATATATTGATAGCGTGAGGGCTTATGTATATAAAGTAAATATGTTTCAAGCGTTAAAATGGTTCTTTTATGACTATAAGCGTGAGATTAATAAATGACCGTAATGAGTAATAGAATGAGCGGTGCTCGGTGGTTAGCCCTGGGAACCCGTCATGGCCCTAGTCGGGTCGTGACAATTTGTCCCCAGTTACATCAACCGGTAACTGTCAACAATCTTATCACCATCAATACAGCCATGGTTGTGGTTCACCCTCTAGCCATTCACCTAAAATGTCCGAGTCCCATCTCCCAACTTCAATTCAATTGCCCCATTAGGTGAAACACTTACCACCTCGAAAGGTCCGGATCACTTGTATTTAAACTTGCCCGGTAGCAGCTTTGGTCTGGAATTATATAACAAGACAGAATCGCACTTGCAGAATTCTCGCTTGAGGATCGTTTTGTCATGATAATGTTTCATCCTCTACTTATACAATGATACACTCTCATAAAGCCTGGTACCGGAATTCATCCGTTTCATTGAGGTGAAACAACCAAAGTTTAGTCGCTTCTTCCCAATCCATATTCATCTTCTTCAAGGCCCACATGGCCTTATGCTCAAGCTCAACTGGCAAATGGCATGCCTTGCCGAAAAATAGCTTGAAAGGCGAAGTCCCAATCGGAGTCTTGTATGCAGTTCGATAAGCTCATAGAGCATCATCAAGCTTTCGGGACCAGTCAGTCCTATTAGCATTGACTGTCTTAGCCAAAATACTCTTTATCTCCCGATTGGAGACTTCAACTTGCCCGCTTGTCTGAGGATGATAAGAGGTTGCCACCCTATGTTTTACACCATACTTCTCCATCAATCCTGCCAAGGCTTTGTTGTAAAAATAAGACCCACCTACGTTGGTTATCGCCCTCGGAGTACCGACATGAGTGAATATGTTTTTCTTTAAGAACTCATGACACTCTTGGCTTCATTATTAGGTAAAGCCACCGCTTCTACCCATTTAGAAACAAAATCCATAGCAACCAAGATGTACTTCATGCCACAAGAGCTCATTAAGGGCCCCATAAAATCGATTCCCCAAACATCGAACACTTCAACTTCCATCACAAAGTTCATAGGCATCTCCTTCCTCCTACCAATACTCCTTTGTCTTTGGCCCTGATCACAGGACTAAACCAACAAATTTCCATCATGGAGCAAAGTGGGCCAGTAATATCGACACTCAAGGACCTTGGTTGCAGTTTGAGTGCCACTATGATGACCCTCAACCGGAGAGTCATGACATGCCTTCAGAATATCCATTACCTCACACTCAGGAATATAATGCCGAATGATGTTGTCAGCGCATGTTCAGAATAAATATGGCTCCTCCCAGTAATACTAACAATAATCTCTCAAAAACTTCTTCTTTTGGTAGGACTTGATTTCTTCTACAATAATGCATGTCACCAAAAAGTTGACAATGTCTACATACCAAGGTGCTACCTCAGCAGTCATTGCTAGAACCCTCACATCATGAAAATTATCATCAGTATCTAACTCTTCTGAAGGTCTCCCAGCTTTTTCAAGTCGTGAGAGATGGTCAGCAACCTGATTATTAGTCCCCTTTCTATCTTTTACCTCAAAATTGAACTCTTGCAACAGTAGGAGGCATCGAATCAACCGCGGCTTTGCTTCTTTCTTTTCCATCAGATACCTCAAAGCAGCATGGTCAGTATACACCACCACTCTGGACCCCAATAGATAGGCCCAAAACTTCTCAAAAGCATAGACTACAATAAGAAGCTCTTGCTCAGTCACTCTATAGTTCATCTGTGTCGTATTCAATGGTCTATTGGTATAGTAGATTGGGTGCATAATTTTGTTGTGCCTCTATCCAAGCACGGCACCAATAGCAAAATTGCTCACATCACACATTAGCTCGAAGGGCAGATACCAATCAAAAGAAATAATCATTGGAGCAGAAGTCAGACGTTCCTTTAATTCATCAAACGACTTTCGGCACTTTTCATCAAACTCGAACATAGCCTCTTTCTCAAGAAGTTTACCAATGGATTCGCAATTTAGGAGAAATCTTTAATAAAGCGCCTATACAACCCAGCATGTCCCGTGAAACTCCGAACACCTTTAACTGAGATGGATGGAGGAAGTTTCAAAATCACATCAAATTTATCCTGATAGACCTCAATCCCTTTTCCAAAGATTTTATGACCAAGAACGATCCCTTCATTCACCATAAAATAACACTTTTCCCAATTCAGCACAAGATTAGTCTTCTCGCATCTTTTCAGCACTCGACCTAGATGGTCAAGATAATTATCAAAAGAGTCACCAACCACAGAGAAATCATCCATAAAGACGTCCAAGAAGTTTTCCACCATGTCTGAGAAAATCGACATCATACATCTCTAGAAAGTAGCTGGTGCATTACAAAGCCCGAACGGCATTCTGCTAAAAGCAAAAGTCCCATAAGGACAAGTGAATATCGTCATCTCCTATCCTTCAAGAGCAATGTTGATCTCATTATAGCCAGAATACCCGTCTAGGAAGTAATAGTAAGACCTTCCAGCCAGCCTATCAAGCATCTGATCAATAAAAGCTATGAGGCAAATGGACCTTGTAAGTGGTAGAATTCAGCTTCCTATAATCCATACAAACACGCCACCCAGTAACATTATGAGTCAGAATTAACTCATTTTTTGCATTAAGCATGTTACACCTCAGAAATTCCGGATGTGTTGCCTTGTGGATAGGCTAATGTGGGCTTAAGGTGATTATGAAATCCTTATGAGATTAAGGGAAGTATTAGATAGCTTAAGGTTCCTACTATAAGATTTCGAAGTCATACGAATATGTGAAGTTTAGTTTGTTGAAGGGAGCGATATGTAAGTCGTGTTCGGGAAGGTTTTCGCTATAATTGAGTTAATGGTTAGTTATAAATATCTTGAGGGGCCGCTATAAGGCCTACCGAATGGTTAATGAAGTGTTATATAAGTGCTTATAAGGGTCCACGGGGATTGGAAGTCAAACGAGTCGACGAGAATGAAAATCGGGATTTTCTAGTTGTACGGCCATTTGTATGGACCGTATAAATTATACGGCCCATATAATGGTCTGTAGGTTTGCTCTAGAGAAGGGTGTATCCTGGTGGTATTATTCAGCCTGATTATACAGACCATATAAATTATACAGCGCGTATAATAGGCCGTATAAATCGGGTCGGGTCAAAAAATTTATTTTATAACATGGACGACCCTTGCTTATTTTCATTTCCCACATTCTTCCAAGCTCTCCAAAAACTCCAAAACCCTTATCTAAGCATATTACACCCAAACCCAAGAGATTACAAAGATCAAATAGCAAGAATCAAGTGTTCATGTGTTAGAAGGTTCCTAGGGTTGGTAGTTTTCAAGAAATACTTGGGCATTGTAGCTAGAGTTTTTGAACAAGTTGATAGCTGCTCCAAAGCTTATTTCTATGGAATAAAAAGGTTAGTTTCCACGCTTATTTCATGTGAATGAGAATGTTTGGTTGTAGCAAAACTTGGGTAGAAGAAGAAAGTAGAAAACGAAGTCAAAATGTAGCTTTTATGATGTTTATGAGTAGTAATCTACATTGAGTCATGATTCTTAGTATGATATGGATATAATCATGTTATGGAAGGTAATGATGGTGATGAAGAAGCGTTATATGAAAATGTGCTAAAATGGGTGTGGAGTTGATGGTATAAATTGAGCACACGGATAGATTTTAAAGGTTTAATGGAATGTGATTGCTTGATTAGGATATGGTGAGGGTATTATGGGTGTTATTGTGGTTGTTGGGAGTTATTTTGTAAAATGGTGGAAGTTGACGAAATAGGGGAAATGCTGCCCAATTTTCATTAGATCATGAATTATTCTAGTTTGAATTTAAGAGTATCATTAAAGCTTAACTATGGTATGAATCCTTCTAATGTAGATTGTTCAAGATTCGCCGATGAACGTTAATTAGTTAAGAGGACAAAGAGGTATGTAAGGCTAACCCTTCTTTCAATAAGGCATGGTTCCTTGGCTATATATATATATATATATATATATATATATATATATATATATATATATATGAGTTCTATAATGTCCTCTAAATGATTCTATCTCTAAAGCTACTAAAGCTCATGATTCTCGATACTTTTACGATTCTACTACTTTCCTTATATGATGGTTGATCCTCTAAGGATAGATGTAACGAAAACGATGATGGTAATGATGTTGATGATACTTATGGACTCTTATGTATACGTGTCTAAGTATGTATGACTATTATGTAACACCAAGCTTATATGGCCGGGTATGATACCTATCACGCACACACCACTGCAGTTGGGTATGGATAACACTGAGTCTTGATAGGGCCAGGTAAGTATAATCACCGAGCCTTATCATGCCAGGTATGTGAAACACCGAACCTTCATGGTCGGTTATGGTATTGGTACGAATATGAATACGAATATATATGTATGTATGTACACGAGTAAGCATTTGAAATGGAAGGTCACTATAAAAGACAAGTAAGTAGATACGATGAAGGCCACTATATGTACAAATGACTCTATTACCTCCTGATTCTCCCATCTTATGTTACTTCTTGTGTTGTCTATTATGCTTCTACTATGATGTTGATTTTGCTTTACATACTCAGTACATTATTCGTACTGATGACCTTTTGTTTGTGGATCTTTGCGTCATGCCTGCAGGTGGACAGGGAGACAGGCTTGATCCATATATTTCTTATTCAGTGACTGCATAGAGGAGCTCCATTTCATCCGGAGCTATAGCTTTTGGGTATTATTCTTTTGTGAACATACATATGGGCATGGTGGGGTCCTGTCTTGCCTACACTATGTCACCTACTCTTCTTAGAGGCTCGTAGACAGTTGTGTATAGTTGGACGTCTTGTAGCCTTATCGACTCATATTTTGTATATTATTTTGATAGCCGCGTCGGCTTGTGTATATGGATATGGGCATTGTTATTGATGATGATATAAATGTGTTGTTGCCCAACGAGATTAGCACTATTGATGTATGTAAATTATGAGTAAGCCATGTGGTCCACCTAGATGTAAATGTGGATGTACAATAAGAGGTGCCCGGGTGGGCCAGCACCGGGTGCCTGTCATGGCCGTCGAGTCGGGTCGTGACAAAGCACCACTGTGATACCTCCCTTCTTTAGAACGCCTTTGTATCGACCTTATCCACTTGCTGCCTGAAATAGGATAAACAACTCGAGCATCTAACCATTTAATTATCTTCTGCTTCACCATCTCTTGCATTGGTGGATTCAATCTCCGCTAGTACTCAACACTTAGTGTACCATCTTCCTCAAGTTGAATCTTGTGCTCACACATGCCTGATGGAATCCCTCGAATATCTGCAATAGTCCAGCCTATAACACGCCTGTATTCTCGCAATATCTGCAATAATTTATTTGTCTGCTGTTCATTCAGTAATGCAGACACAATAACTGGGAAAGTATTGGTGAATGCCCCAGGATCTCCCTTCTTCTGGACTGTTGTTGTCGAAATAATAGAACTCACAGTGTGAGTCAAACTCGGCGTATCATGTAGCACAGACCTCTTCTTCATAAGTATATCTTTCAAATACTTCGAAAATTCGGGCAACTCCTTGACAGCATCCAAGAATGGAAAGTTCAATGACAACTGCTTTAGCTGATTATAAAATTTCTGAAACTTAGCATCTCCTGACTTCTCCACCAACCTTTGAGGAAAGGAGGTTTATATTTGAAAAGATGAGTCAAAGAGTGGAGAGCCCTTTTTACAGTCTGCTTGCTCTTGTAATCAGTCATCTTCGAACCTTCTGGAATATCAGCAACTTTCTCGTCACTTGGAATGTCTGTGGGAACCTCTTCAGTAATAATTGGTGCGTCAAACTGCACCTATTCTTCTTTAGAAATTGGATTGAGATTTACTACCTTCTTTTCAGCACCTTGGAGTATTTTACCACTCCGAGTACTAATAGCATAAACACGGTCTACACCACCTCCCCCATTCTTCGAATTCAGAATAGTGTCACTGGGAAGTACTCCCTTTTGAGGAAGGTCTTTGCTCTCTAGAAATATCACGTATTTTTGACTCGAGCTTCTAAATGGAAGCTCTATGAGATCCACTATTTCAGTCAGCCTAAATAAAGTTTTCTCAGCCTTGGTTTGATTTGCTAGCACTTTCTCAAGCATAGCCTCCATCCACGAACTACCTTGATCATTTGATTGCCCCTTTGGCGGAATATATCGATTTGACCTCTTATTTCTGAAATTCTTGTTGTTGTTGTAGTTGCCTTGGTTCGTGCCACCATAATTATTATTGTCGTTCCCCTGGCTATTGTTGTAAGTACCTTATCCCTATTGAGGTCTCAATTGATTTTGATTCTAGTAACCCCCTTGGTAATTTTGCCTTTGATAACCCCCTTGAGAATTATTAATATAGTTAGCATATTCAATCTGCATAGGGGGTCCCTCTTGATATGGACCCTCTTGGACTTGGTACATCCCCTTAGGCATTCCTTGAGCTTCTTTACAGACATTCACCTTTTTAGTCTCTTTCTCATCAAACCTCTTGGTCAGCAAGGAAATATTCGTTCCAAATTGAGCCAACATCTGTTGTGTATCATGATTCTCTTTCACTATAGACTATCAGCATTACCCAAGTGCCATGCCTGATTGCGTGCAGTCAATTTGTCAAGCATATCAGAGATTCGGGTATAGGTTTTGTCCATGAAACACCCACCAGCTGCATTGTTCTCGACTAATTGTGTTATAGGATCCGGCCCTGTATATAATTTCTCCATCAATAAATTCTTTGAAAAATCATGATTTGGAGACTTTTACAAATACTCTTTAAATCTCTCCCAAGCTTCATATAGTTTCTCCCCCTAGCGTTGTTTGAAATCGTAAATCTTGTCACGAATTTCAGCCTTCTTGCTTGGGGGATACCACTACTTGAGAAAAATCGAAACCATCTCTGCCCATGAAGTAATAGAATTACGAGGCAGCTTTTCAAACCCCACTCTGGCATCTCTGGCTAAAGAATATTTGAAGAGCCTCAGCCGAATAGCATCTTGTGAAACATTATTTTTTATGTGATTAGCACATACATCCACAAAGTTCTGCAAGTGTTGATGAGGATTATTGTTAGTGAAATTCCAAAAATAGCCCTCAAGATTGAGCAACTAGTATATAGAAGAATCAATCTTGACACTTGTAGTTCCAACCCGAGGATGAACAATAGCAGATGCATAGTCCTCCTCATCTATCAGATCAGAAAATACATTCTCGTTCTCCGCTATAACCGGGGGGATTTGTTGACCACCCTGGTTACCATTTGCTCCTCGTTGATTATGATTCATGATTATCTTATTCACAAGGAATAGCAAACAAGGTGTGATGGAATAACAGGAAATATGGTGTGAAAAGATTACTAAAATCGTAAAATATTTTATTTAGGTCTAATGTCTTATTCCAATGAATTTGTAGAAAGTTGGTTGTTTATGACTAACTGTTATGGATTGTAATATAAGGTAAAAGAAACCAAGTTTGTGTTCCCGTTAGATGAATGCAATGCTTAGGGTTCTAATATGATATACTCTTAATAGGTCATTGTATGAGTGCACTTAATCCCTAATGGAGTTCCTAATATTTTCCAATAATTAAGAACAATATCTCTTTATGATTTTCCCAAAATACAAAAGAGTTTATATGAAGAACGATTAATTATGCCAAGTAAATTCCTCTTATTCCTAAGTGAATTTATTAAATAAGGTTTAAAGCCTTGAGTTTTTATTATTAGCTCTTACCAAACCCTGATTATTTTCCCAAATAAATCAAGATTTATGGCATACGTTAATGTTTGCAACCACCAACTAACAATGAATAATGAAGAACAAACAAACCCTAACAACACATTATGCATATATCATAACTAGAAACCCATTCGCAAAACACCCATCCTTGGTTCCACAACCTTAGTAGAGAATTTAGCTACTCATGGAATTGATGAACACATAAATCATTGTGATTGTAATTGCTATTAAACTTACAAAGAGAATCGAAACTCCCCCAGTCAGTTTGCAACTCGATGAACCGTCGATATCATCGACGATCATAACCACGATACATACACAAGAACCAAGCCTCGGTTTGTCAAGCAGCGGTGCACTTCGGATTTGTCGAGCATGTCGAGTAACCACGATCTTACCTTTTGCCTCCCAATAGTCTGATCTTTGAACTTCTGCGATAAGCAGACAACTCAACTTTAGTCAAATTTCCTTATTTTCACTTGTTTTTTGTCAAACAAATACCTGCAACATACACAAAACACATCGAAACCGGTCGGTTGCAACTCGATGAACCGTCAATATCAACCGACGTCGTCGAGCTTGTCAAACGACGGTGCACGGTCCATCAATCTTCCCGTCCTTTTGCCTCCCAAAGTCACACAATCTTTGAACTTCTCTGATAAGCATAACGACAACTCAATTGACGATCTATTGAATAACGACCGTTCCGTACAAGTATATAAACAGTGCTGAGTCTTAAATTTCCTTATTTTCACTTGTTTTTTTAGTCCGACTAACAAATACCTGCAACATACACAAAACACATCAAACTGACACAAACTCACTCGGAAAAAAAAAAAAAAAAAACTTAGAGTTAAAAAGAATCAAATATGCCATAATTTCACGGCACATCAGTCAGCACATGATTGGACATTTGTAGCCATAAATACATATCTTTCAAGAGATTAGGTACCTAACTTAGTATCTAATCCACCCTCATTTAATATCATGCCAAAATAGTGACTTGTGACAACTAAGAATCCCCTAATTCAAACTATTCAAGAATTTATATAATCTAAGTTCCCCCCCCCCCCCCCCCCCCAACAAATAGGAGATAATCCTAGGCAAAGAAACACACAATATCAAAAACAATAACAAAGGCATTATCAAAAAAAACACATCCCCCCCCTCCCCCCTCCCCCCTCCTTCTTTCCTCCTCGTTAGCCATGACTAGAATGAGAGAGAATCTTGCTTTGATTCAAAATATCATGAGAGGAAAGTCTCATAAAAAAAAGACGTTAAAAGATACTTGAAAAAGGCTCAAGAACTCAGCAGCCTATATGATGTTGAGACTGCTACCGTCGTCTATAGTCCTTACCACGATGAACCTAAGGTATTTCTAAATCATGAAGTTGTTACAATTACTTTTATAAAGTACAGGGAACTACCAAAGTTGAAGAAATTAGAAAATATGGCGACACTAGAAGACTTCATCAAGAAAAGGATTCAGAAGTTGGAGAATTAACTGTGGAAGGTACGGAAAGGGAACAGGTTGAAGGAGTTCACAAACAAGATGCACGAAGTGTTGAATGGAAAAGATATTCCCATCGACATTGAACCTTACGATCTCAATGATCTGAGTTACGTGATCAATGAGACCCTTAATGTCACGACCCAAATCATGTATCGCATGGGTACCTACGCATTCCCACCTGATAGGTGAACCCGTCCCTTAACTCATACGTCTAAAAACACCATAAGAAAGTAAATAAGATGAAATAGCAGTCTCAAATCATAAATAGATAATCATACGAAATCCTTAAACATAAATCCGGAATCTTATCTGAATAGTACAAGAGTAGCTAAGTACATATGTTTAGAAAATACAAGTCTAAAAATAAACATCTGTCTCAGAATGGGAAAATAAAGACAGATGGATAGAGGAGTCTTCAGGCAGTGGATCCATCAGATTCTCACCCTGGACACTCGAAAGTCTGGCCTCAAGGTCACTCTCGAGGGATAAAAGTGAAATCTGTAACAAACTCTGCACTCGGAAAAGAACGCAGCAAGGTAGCATCAGTAAAAGGAACAAGCACTAGTAGACATCATAGACTGACTATAATTAGTTCACATATAGGAAGAAAGAAATCAACAAAGAGACATGTAAGCAATCAATTATAGTCACTAAGCACATTCAACAGAACTTATAGTAATAGGAACCATAATAGATCTCCGTAACCTCAGGTCACAGCCTAATAGAAAGTCTCTAATCCTCGAGTCCATCAAGTCACTAAGCATGTATTAATTAGACATACAGCAACTCAAATCAATAATCAACCACGGAATCAATGCGGTAAAACGTACCACACAATGCAATAAATGCAACTATCATAATCAATGACATCAATTGAGGTAATATAAATATAGGTGCAATGCAATGCAATGTAATGCGATGGCCAACTGTCTCATACTGTACACACACGTCTCGATAGTCATGACCTATGGGGGACCCGTAAAGTCCACGTACTAGTCACTCCACACACAGCCCAGAGATGACTTCCACAATACCAGCTACTCCACACACAGCCGCAGGTGGCTACCACATCACTAGTCATTCTGCACACAGCCCAATGATGGATACTATATCAAATTTTTCCATAGTCACTCCCCAAAAAGTCGAGAGACAACTTTCATCCTTCACTTTCTCCATTGGAACCACATCATGACAAATTCAGGGTGAAATGCATGTAGGAATGGCACATTCAACAATAATCATAAGGGTGAATAAACATAGCAACATCCGTAAATCAACAACCAATAGAATTCTTTTCCCAAATCTGTGCAATGCCACTCTGAAACAATTTCCCTTCAGACCGCATAGGTAACACCAAATAATATATGCAAGAGATGATATAACGACCCATTAGATCGTACCCATTTACACCATTGAACCTTGTTCGAGCCCTATTAGTATGATTTTAGCCTACGAGAATGGGTTGTACGGCCCCGAGGTGATTGGGTGAGATTTATGATGACTTTTGTGAAATAGAGCCTCAAAGTGAAAAACGTTTGACCAACAATTTACCTTTGGGTAAACAGGCCTTTTTTGGAAATTCGTCTATTCTGAGAGGTTTTGGATGTTCGAATATAACATGGTAGGATGTTTAGTTCTATTCCCGAGGCACTCGAGAGCATTTTGAGTTATTGATTAGAATGTTGGCCTTGACCAGTAGGTGTTGACCCTATCAAATAGACCTCCGTTGGGAATTCCGAGACTATGATTGAGTCTGTAGCGTATTTTTATGTATGGTTACATGTCTGGTTTTAATATGGGAGGTCTCGGGTGATTGTCAGATTTTGGGATTGGTATTGGGATTCTGGTGCCTAGTGTTCGCTGTAGAGACACCATTCGCATTGTAGCGGACCCGCCCTACCAAAGCCTGGTTCGCTATGACGAGTGTGAGGGATTTGTAGTGAGTCACCATAACGGTGAAAGGGGATCCGCTATGGCGGAGTCATGATAGCAAGAAGAGGGTTGCTGGCGCGGACCCGCTGTAGCGGACTCGTGACCACTGCAGTTGACGATGTGGACCAAATTCTATTTAATGCCTAGTTAAAACCCTTCATTTCCTATCCCTTCATTTATTATTCCTAAGCATATTTGAGGTGATTTGAGGAGGTTCTTAGTTGATTTCTCTTGTGGGTAAGTTCTCCAACCTGGATTTCATTCTTTTACCTTTCTTAAGCATGAATCTATGCTAGAAAATCTATAGAACTTGAGAAAGAAGATGGGCTTTCATGTTTACTTCACTAATTGAGTTTTAGTCTTTCTAAATGATATTAGTTGATGGATTTGACTAATCTAAGCATGGAATTTGATGAATTAGTGACTAGTAGGCTTGAATCTTCCATTAATGTTGATGAATTGAAAGTTTGAAGGTTAGGTTTATACCCAAATTTGGGGTTTTGACTTAAATGATAGAAATTGACCTTTTCTTGAGTTAATTTATTGAATAGTAGAATTGAACTTCTAGAATGTTGTGTTACCAATTTCATCCTTGAAATACCCGTTTTACCCTTATGGGCCCGTTTTCCTATTTTTCATAGTTGACTTTTATTCGAACAATAGTATAGCAATATGGGTATTGTTCATCCTTATTTCTAACTTAGAATTCAATTATGGATAGACTTCGACTACTTGAAGACTCTCCAGAAAGGCAAAATGAAGGTTTGATTGTTCGTGGCTCCCGCTCGGCTACCAGGTAGGTTACGATTTACCTTATGGTTAGACTTCAGTTAGCGAAGTATATGTAGAGTTAGTGATTATCAGAGAAACCATGTTACACATTTGGGTACAAATTTGGGATGGATTACCTAGGTTGGTATTGTTGTTTGATTATGGGCTTGTTGCTTTATTATGATCTATTGGCTTGTCTCCACGTGAATGATACTTGACCTGATACTTAGTTTCTTTAGGGTGATTTTGAAATGGTTATCTCACATTTATTGGGTATTATCTTGTGTAGAGGGAAGACTTGACTCATTCTTGATATTGTGATATGTGTGCATGTGTGGCACCATTGTTATTGACATGTTTCCATTGATATTATGCATAGCACTCATTCTCATAATACATGATACACATATATGAGTTGAGACTTGGTACTGAGCATGATGATGATAGAGATGAGAGGCGATGCTCGAGGTCTTTATCAGGATCGAGAAAGTGTTCGATGCCTGAGGTCTCTACCGAGATCACGAGAGTGGTACATGGACTTCTCGAGTCCCCCATGGATCATCACTGTCGAGGCGTGGAGATATTTCGCTCGGAGCATGTGTGTACAGAGATTACATTGGCCATTGCATATCATTACATTGCATATGCAATCATTATTACATTCACGAACTTATTGGCTTGAACTGGATCTTTTTGTACTTGAGTTTCTATTCTTGAATTGTGTTGTGTTATACTTGATTGTAAACATGTCTATTCTTCAATCTTTTCCTTTATATATGTAAGATAACTGTTGTCGGCCTATGATACCTACCAGTATATAGTGTTTGTACCGATACTACCTTGCTGCACTCTTTTATGAGTGCGGTGTCCGTGACAGGTTCCACATCCACTTCTCATGACTGATTCCCGAGGCCTTTGTTGTTGAGTGTGTGGGGGGAGCACATTTATGGATCCGCTGCCCAGATACTCTTCTTTATTACTTGTCTTTCATTCCGAGATAGCATTTCACATTTTGAAACTTTTATTATATCCAGACTTGTAGTGATGTAGTAGTGGCTCTTGTACTACCTTAGACCAAATTCCTTAGGATTGTA
Source organism: Lycium ferocissimum (assembly GCF_029784015.1). Taxonomy (NCBI): domain Eukaryota; kingdom Viridiplantae; phylum Streptophyta; class Magnoliopsida; order Solanales; family Solanaceae; genus Lycium; species Lycium ferocissimum. The sequence goes on from NC_081347.1 coordinate 18,177,219, forward strand.
TTGTACTATTTCCGCACTTATCTATTTCTATGTTTTAGACTTATATATATATTTGATGGGTGTATTTACTTTATATTAATTTGAGTTGTGATTAAGGGACGAGTTTGCCTATCGAGTGGGAAAGGGGTAGGTGCCCGCTCGTTTTCTGATTTGGGACGTGAAAAGTTAGTATCAGAGATCTAGGTTACCTAGTCTATAAGTACAAGAGCATGTCTAGAAGTGACTTGTGGATCGGTGCGATGAGCTCCGTACTTATTTGAGAGAGGCTATGGGACATTTAGGAAATTTTAAATTCTTTAATTCTTTCATGCTACTTTATTCAAATTTGTATCTAGAACATTCAATTTGGTAGCTGATCCATTTCCATTCTCTCATAGATGGTGAGGGCACGAGCTACTATCATGAGAGATGAGGTGCCCGAGCCTACTGCTGGGGTCAGCATGATAGGATGAGGATAGGCTTCATCTTGATGCCCAGCATGCTGTGGGTGGTGCCACTACTCTAGGTAGTTCACAGACCAATGTAGAAGTATGGACTCCTGAGCAAGGGTAGACACTAGGGATGCAGCCTGCTGCTACTACTGCCCCATGCATTGATGGTATACCAGCCCTTGAGGGTGCTCCTAGGCTAGTAGCAAGCCAGGTCTCGACAGTTAGGGATCAGGAGCTCATCGACAGATTTTTAAAGATTGAGCCACCCAGATTCTTCAGCACGCCTATTGAGGATGCGTACAAGTTCATTATGGATATTCATGAGAGGCTTTACAAGATGGGTATTGTGGTGTCGCATAGTGTGGATTATGTGTCTTTCAAATTTCATGGGGACGCGAAGACGGGTGGAGGTATTTTATTGATGGTAGACCCGTTGGTTCACCTCCACTCACTTGGGCACAGTTTCACCAGGCTTTCTTGGAGAAGTATGTGCCACGTACTTCAAGCGATCAGCGCAGGAATGAGTTCACACATTTGCAAAAGAGGAGTATGTCAGTGGCAGAGTATGAGGCTCGATTTCTTTTTTGGCTCGATAAGTGACACAATTGATTCCGATAGAGGGAGAGAGGGTTCATACATTTGTAGGTGGACTTGTGCTTTTACTTCATATTGCTTTTCTTCAGCTTGTGGCCATGGGGTCGTCTTTCTAGGCAGTAGTGGATCATGCAACAGTGTTGAGTCTGCTAAATCTCGATCTTTTGGAGGGTCTAGTGAGAAAAGGGCTCATCAGTGTGGTGGGCTCATCAGTGTGGTGGGAACAGTGATTCCAGTTATAGAGGCGAGGTTTAGTCTTCTAGGAACTATCAATCACACCCCAGCTGCCACATTCAGTCCGCACTTCCGGCATCTTCTGGTGGCCCTTCTAGACAGAGTAGTTATAGGTCCGGGCTAGCAATTCCAATCTTCTTTATAGCCAAGGTATGATTGTAATTTGGAGGTTATAGTATATTAATTTTCTCTTAAGTTTGTTGAGGATTTTGTGAGAAACTGTGTTGTTTAATTGTTTTTATGGGTATTTCTTTTTTCTTACATGTCCATAGGGCTATTCAAAATCGAACCGTAATCGACAACTCAACCGGAAAATTGGCTTATTGGCTTATTAGTATTGGGTAATCGGATTAACGGTTGGTGACCGGATTAAAATTTTAAATTTAACGTTTATTGGTGCGGGATGGATTACTCAATTTTCTTGTCGGGTAAACCATTAACCGGTTAAGAATTATCATATTTATAATTTTACCCCTAGGTATATAAAGTATGTATTGTGAACCCTAAAGCTAAAGCGGTAAAGCCCCATGGGGACTAAATTCATTGCTTTAAATTCTTCTTCTTTGCCCTGTTATGAACTTATGAATGAACTTCTCTATGTTCTTGATCTTCTCCATGTTTCCCACTTGATTCACTAATTGAGAGTGATGACAATAAGTTAAGAGATGGAACACGGGTACAATAAAAGTGTGAACAGTTACAAAATTTAATGTAATTTATCAGCAAAAACTTTACTACTTCACCAATAGAGATGTTTAAACGTTATAGCAGGCTCACTTTTTTCTTTCGTGCAAAGAATCTGCCAGGAGGAATTCAAGAAAAGAAAAGAAAAGAACTAGCTATTGGGTTCATTGTAAAGTGATAGATGTTAAATAGTACAAGGTTTCAATGCTTTATCTTTGCAAAACCAGTTGTGTAAAAGAACTGAAAGTTGTGATTATGATTTCGTTGGTAAAAGCTAGACGTGTTGTGATTTTAATTTTCATGATCTCTTATATTTGGCCAATCTACACTTCTTATCAAAAGTTATAACTATAATTTTGGCCATAAATCTTCGACTATTATGTAAGATTTATGCAAGTTTTTAGATCCTGTTGATAGTTGTAAATTTATCTTTCCTTGAGTATTTATGCTAATTCAAGTCCACATACTAACTTTTCTCTTAATAATATTGCATAGACGGAAGATGACGCAAACGGTGTGGCTACGTGTGACAAAGCACCTATTACAGAGTCTCTCAATTCAACACCGGAAGATAATCAACTTTCAATGAAGAGGAAACCTATGGAACCAAGATCTCTTGCTTGGTAGCATTTTGACAAGTTCCTGGAAGATGGAACTACAAAAGCAAAGTGCAAGTATTGTGGTAAAGTTCTTAAAGCTCCAACTAAAAATGGAACAACTGGCTGAACAATCATTTGAAAATTTGTGCTAGAAATCCAAATAAGGTTGCTTCTTCCAAGTCCGGCCTAACATATTTAAACTTTCCAGTAGAAACTGAAAAAGGTGATGGGGCATTTTGGAAATTTGATCAAGAGGTATCTAGGAGGAGTTTAGTTGAGATGCTAATTCTTGACGAGCTTCCTTTTCGTTTTGTTGAAAAGGACGGTTTTAAGAAGTTTATGAGAAAAACCCAACCTCTATTTCGAGTTCCCTCCCGTAGGACATTGACTAGGGATTGTTATACAATTTTTGGTGAAGAGAGACAAAATTTGCTAAAGTATTTTAAAGAAACATCACCGAGAGTTTGCCTAACCACAGACACATGGACTTCTTTACAGAGAATAAATTATATGTGTTTGACAGTGCACTTTATTGATAGTGAGTGGGTCTTGCATAAACGAATTTTAAACTTTCAGGTTGTCACTAGTCATAAGGGTGATGAAATGGCCCGTTCTGTTGGTAGATGTTTGCTTGAATGGAAATTGGAGAAAATCTTCACTATAACAGCAGATAATTCTTCTTCAAATGATGTCATGGTGAAAGAGTTACACAAACAATTGATTAATTGGGGATCTAACATGAAATGTGGTAACCATGTGCACATGAGATGTATGGTTCACATTCTCAATCTTATTGTGCAAGATGGCATGAAAGAAATTGGTGCATCCATCAAATGTGTTAGGCAAATGGTGAAGTATGTTAGGCTATCTCCCAAAAGGCTTAGAAAATTTAAGGAATGTTGTGAACTCCAAAACATCAAATGTAAGAAGTCATTGTGTTTGGATGTTCCAACTAGGTGGAATTCTACCTACTTGATGTTGAATACCGCACAACATTTTGAGATTGCATTTTATAGGTATGATCTTGATGATAGTGGATTGTCAACTTATCTTGCTACTAATGTTTGTGAAGATGGAAGTGTTGCAGGTGTACTTGTAAGTGATGATTGGCAAAATGTGAGAAACATGGTAATATTTCGTAAAAGGTTTTTTGATCTAACTGTGAAGGTTTTAGGTTCACTCTATGTCACTTCTAATGTTCACTTTGAAGACATAGTTGAGCTTTACAATCATTTAAAAAAATGTATGGAAGATGACTATCTTGCTTTGGCAAAAATGGCAGAAAAGATGAAAGAAAAGTTTGTCAAGTATTGGGGTGCTCCTGAAAAAATGAATAAGATGATTTTTATTGTCTCTATCTTAGATCCTCGTAACAATCTTGAGTATGTTGGTGCCGCACTTTAGGATATGTATGGAGAGGAAAGGGGGAGTAAAATAAAAGATGAAGTGGTGATTTACATGAAATCTATGTTTGAAGAGTATGTAACAAAATTCTCTAATGCATCTCAACATACATCTTCTCCCTCTAATTCATCGGGTGAGATATCTGATACATCGAGCTCTAACACTAGCACAAAATCAGCAAAAGTGAGAAATAGAATTGAAATGAAGAGGAAAAAACAAGATACTACAGGTTCAGGTGGTAAGTCAGAGTTGGAAAAATATCTTAGTGAAGAACAAGAGCCTGATGATAATGATGATGATGGTGTGGTGATTCTTATATCTTGTCATGGTGGAAAGCTAATGCTCCTAGATATAAAGTTCTTTCTGAGATGGCTCGTGATGTGTTGGCAATTTCGATTTCTAGTGTGGCATCAGAATGTGCATTTAGCACCAGCGGCCGTATTCTTGATTCATTTAGGAGTTCATTGACTCCAAAATTAGTGCAAGCTCTTGTTTGTCTTCAAGATTGATATCGAAGTGAGCCTCTTCCCGAAGTTGAAGAAGATTTTGATGATCTTATAAAACTTGAACTCGGTATGTCTTTATGTTTTGTTTGTATTAAAATATTTTTTTACTTAGTTTAATTGTATGACACCCTTTAATTTGTCTTTAGATATGACAGATAGCGCAAAAGATTCACTCGTTCTTGATTTCTAGTCGCAAGTTGCCTCAGGTACTTTCTGGCTTTCTGCTAAGTCTTTAATTGGAAATATAAAAAGGCATAATGTATCCTGGCGTCTTAAACTTTCAGTTTCTAGCATCAATATTTGGTGTTTCATTTTGAGGTTACTGAATTTTTGTTGTATCCTGGCTGATTTCAGATTTTGATGCACGGGATTGTTACTGAATTCTGAGGTTGCTGAATTTTGCAAGTTGGCAGAAGGTTTTTATGTTTGTTGCGGAATCTTGAGTTCTGGAGTTCAATTGAATTTGAGTTCTCTTGGGTTAGATTAACTCCTTCTTGATTAATGATGGTTTAAATCCTTCCGTAGATTATAATTCAAGTATTTTTAGCTGAACCTTAAAGTTGCCCAAGGATGATGTAGTTGTTCGTACATCGGCTTACATGGATAATTTCTTACCTTAATAGTTTTGAATGCTTCTTCTATTGACTGCCTTTGTTGAAGTTAGATTGTGATGTTTTAAAGTATCTAATTACTTCAATTATAAGCTCGTAGCTATTTTACATATCTTTGATATTTATGCTATTCTTATATTGATATGTTTGATTGATGAAGCATTCAAAAGGAGTATAAACGTCATTATTGGCAGTTTTATTATAAAAACGTGTAAGATTTATGGTTATTTGAAGAGTTGGCTAGCTAAATAAGTTTTTCTGTCAAATGCTAGTCTTATATGCTACACGTTCTGCAGTTGATTAATTGAAGAATTTAATTTTTTTTTTTTAAGATTATATATTGACTGAAAGATTTGGAATGTTTTTACAAGTTATGTTTTTCAACTTTAATACGGTATTACCGAATACCGAACCGAACCGAAATTTGATTTACCAATTACTGAACCGAACTTTTTTGGTTCGGTTTTTGATATCTACTTTCAATTACCGATTACCGAATTACCGAACCCGAAATTTGAAAATACCAAACCGAATACCGAATGCCCACCCCTACTTTTTTGGGTTCATTTTGGGGTTTCGAATTAAATTATAGAAATATGGGTATCGTTGGACTGGTTTAGACTCATAGGGTACTATTTTGACTATATTGAACCCGATTTTTTTATTAAAATTATAATTTTGTCCTTGTGGCTCAGGTTTGGTTATCTTGGGTCCATTTTTGAATTTTGGGTAAAACTATGGCAATCAGGTAATATGGGTATCCTTAGATTTGTATTCAAACGTAGAATTCATATTTGATAGACGTTAATCGTTTCGAGGCTCTTTGAAGAGAAAAGGCAAGGCTCAACTAGACTTGTTCGTGGCATCAGCTCGGCATCGAGGTAGTTTACGGCTTGCCTTTCGGTTAGAGTCCAACTAGTGAAACATATGTGGGAGTTAGATATTGATGGGGAAAGCATGCTAGGCCTTCGGGTATGAAGTTGGGATGGAATTCTATTAGGTTGGTTGTTTTTTATTATGGCTTGTTGCCCTGTTATTGTGATTAGGCGTGTTGCCTTACTTGTTGCGCCGTAATACGTGTTGCACTTATTTCTCTCTTGTTGTGTCATTTATCATCAGAGAAAGGAAGGATAATGAGATTAGGCTTGAATCGTGTTGTAGAATTATGATAATACACAGTTGAAATCTTGATTATGATTTACTATTAATGATGATATCATGCATGGCAGACATTCTCATTTCACATGTATATTAATATCGAATTATGACTTGGTACTGATGATGATAAATGAGAAAATAGAGCACTTTGGTGACACAAGACTTAGTTGTGAGATTTAACTGCTATTTTTGGAAGTAAAGGGTGCCATAGACTCTCTATGCTGATTGAACTGGTTTGTTGATTTATTCCACGGTTGAGAAGTATGCATCCATTCTCATTCCTCATTATTACATTTGTTTTGATGTTCCAAATTGGGGTTTCTATTCATATTTTGAATACTTGAACAATATATATATATATATATATATATATATATATATATATATATATATATATATATATATATATATATATATATATATATAAGGCACATATGACATGGGGTGAGGATGCGGCCTATCTTATGTTATGTATAAGGCAGATTTGACAGGGGGTGAGGATGTGACCTATTGTGTATCCGTGATCTGAGCTCTGTTCCGGAGCAGAGGGTGTATGGGCTCGTGATCCGAGGTATGTTCATCATGGGTCTCCCGCGAGTCATGACTATTGTGCGAACAATGCCTTTAGCATGTGTGTATAGTTTTGAGATATTTAGCTAGTGCATTGCACATCATTACATTTCATCATGCATCATCATATGACTCTTTATTTCTTATTTGGTATGGTTTGTTTGTACTATTGTTGTAGCATAGATCTGATTATGGACTGGACCAGATTGCAAATTAGTGACTGCCTAGGTTCAGAACTTGGATTCGTGATTATTGATTTGAGATTATTGAGACTTGACAGACTTGTGATTTAGAAGCTTCACCTAGGCTTATGACTTGGAATGTGAGTTTCTGTATGACGTATGTGTGGGTGGAAGTCCTTGATTATTAGGATAATGTGATTTATAAGTATGCTTGATTGCCTACCTGCCCACTTGTTTATTTCTTTCTTTATATATGTGAACTAATTGTTGTCGACTTATGATACCTACATGTACATACTGTTTGTACTAATGCTACTCTTGTTGTACTCTTCCTTTGAGTGCAAAGTCTGTTACTAGTTTCAGTTCCCGTCCTCGAGAGTGATCGGAGTCTACTTGATAGAGATTCCAGGGTGAGCTTTTGGGCTAGATCTGCAACCCAGAGACTCTTCTTTGTATTTAACTGCCTACTTTGTATTCCTAAGACGGTATTGATATTTGAGATTTGTATATTCTATCAGACTTGTATCTATGTAATAGTTGTTCTTGTACTAGTCCAAGCCAGATTTTGAGGTTATTATTACTTCCGTACTTATCATTTATATAATTTGAATTTGTTAGCTAAATCATTATTTATTTTCGCATAATTCTTATAAATGACTAAAATGATTTGGGAATGGATCGCCTACCTAAGGTGACAGTGTAGATGCCATCACGATTCATGAATTGGGTCGTGACAACACTGATTCAAGGGAATCCTTTGCAAAATTCATAGTCCCACATCGATAGTTTTACAAGTTTTAGGAGTTTCTGGGGTTCTATATAAGAACCCCATACCCACTATTTTACACACCTAAACAAGTCTCAAATTTCAAAATTTTACACAAGTATTTTTTGAGATAGACCAAAAATAGTTCCAATTTAATTAGGGTTTAGCTCTAAGTTGAAACTTTTTGCTAATTGGAATAAAAGTTTGCTTTCTTCTTTGTGGCTGAGTTCGGGTGAGGAGCATTCAGGCTTCAATTCCATTCTCGATCAAGGCTGTGCCAAGAAAAGGTTATTTGCCTTCCTTTTATTTATTCTCAGCATTTTGAGTTGTCTGCTATGTATTATGTGTGTTAATATGTTAATTAATTTTAGTTTAGTTAGTAATTAAAGTAATTGTGTATGTTTATCTTATGTTGATTCATCATGTATGTTAATATAGTTAGGGTTAACTATGTGATCACTTAGTTTGAGTTCATAGTTTACTTATTGTTTGCTTAAGCATGATGTTTTATTAAGCCTGTTTAGTTAATCTTACAGACATTCCAGCCTATTAATTTATGATTAGTCATATATGTGTTGCCTAGTATCTATAAAATGGATTATGATGATGGATTAGTGAAAATATTCATGATGTTTGCTATTATATGGCTCCTGATATTTTATTCAAGTTAATCAAACTATCAAGAAATGGTGGGACACAAAGTGTTCTTCAAAGCCGAAACCATTATAGCAAGCAGCTCCTGCAATCATACTTTGGCAACTTTGGAAAAGAAGACACGCTTTTGCATGGTGGTAACATGTCTAGGCATAGGGTCATATATGAGATTAATCTTAATCTCATCCAACTAGCCAAAACTAGATATCCATGGATGAAAAATTTGCCAAACTCTTGGCCTCAGCTGGTACAACATTTGGAACAATATAGGCCTTAGATACGATACACCGGTTCAATGGTTTAGCCCCTCCCGTTATGATGGCTCAAATGTAATAGTGATGGTGCTCTGGGGAAATCCCGGTCCTAGTGCATCGTTAGCATTTTGTGTGAGAAATCATGAAGGAGAGTTCATTCATGCTATCAAGCTAGTAAGATTGCAGTATACAACTTGTCTATGTGCAGAGGCAAAAGCAATGCATGATGGCATTATATTTGTGTAACATAAACATTTATCACCGATTTTGGAGACTGATTCACTTGGTTTAATGAAGATAGTAGAAGGGGAATGGGAAGTTCCATGGAGTATTAGTATGGAGGTGAAGAAGATTAGAGAATGGAGGAAGAAGGGACTGACACAAGTTAGACATGTGCTGAGAGAGGGCAACCAAATTTTGTCGATTTTCTAACTAACTATGTTTTGATTTTGCGAGTACTCTTAACTTTGAGCTATTTACCGATTTTACCAATATGACTTAGGAGACTTGTAAACATGGATAAAATGCATCTGCCAAGCTTGATTTAAGACAGTAATTCCAAGGGAACCAGATTAAAGCATGCAATTCATAAGTCCAAATGTAGCAACACTGAAAGGCTGCCATATCACCATTGTTGACGGGAATATCAAGGTAGAGGTATTTCAAGATCAAGTTTATCTGCTCTTGGTACATTCCTAAGCAAATTCTATCCAATGTGTGGTATTAACATCATGTTCAGCCTGTTGGAAGAATCTCCTTAGTGATAGAGGATACAGATAAACTATCATATTCAAATATTTTCATATTCAAGTTCAGGAGACTCAGATTATAGACAGCTTTGGCTAGCATATAAAGCCTGATGTTGCACAATTGCAAGTTGGAAGGATACTTCTTTTGGCATTTGATTACATAGCACACTCGGGTGAGAGCTTGAGGTGACTGAAATGGAATCAAGCCCAGGCTTGAAATGGTCATGCATTCATTAGGCTAGATATAGTGCTATTTGATTTCTAGGCACTTTTGGCCTTGTAACCTTTTTACTTTTGGTTTTTTTGCTTTCTTTCCAATTCTGTACAGAACCTTTTTAATAAAACTCACAACTATGCCTAGTGCTAGTTGTTTTAATTAAAAAAAAAAATAAAAAAAAATATGGCTCCTGATAAATGGTAGTGGGATAACTACTTGCTCATTTGTTTAGTTTGATGATTTGAGGCTTAGATGCATAGTTTCAGTTTACATTTAATATAATGAGGTGTGTATACTGACAACCATTTGCTTAGCAAGGATTGTAATATGAGGAATTAACATGATATTTGATTTTCCATATGTTTCTTTTTAACTCACATGGGTAGTAAAAATAAAGTGTCAGTTTTTGCCCTTGGGAACTTAGATATATGTTTGAGACATATTCATGTGCTTTATGTGATCCAAATACACAGTGTTAGATAGATTTACCATGAATCCCTATTTGCCTATCCACAAATCTATATGAGTAAGTTTAAAATGGTCAAAAAATGTGAAGTTTAAAATGGTCAAAAAATGTGATGAATAAACAGGGGAAACATTTTGTGTCTTGTAGGGTTTGAAACTTAGCTGATTAGTTAAAGATTCAAAAATGTTGAAACTACTTATCTTGCTGAGTTCTTTTTACCAGTTCACCCACCTAGTTAGTTTTCATTTATCTACTAATAATGGCATGCTATCTAATTAACTTGTCAACCTGTTTGAGAATCCTTCTTGACTGTGTGTATCTCTTTTCTTGTAAGTGTCACCCCTTCACCATGTTTTAAGTAAATGAATGAGGCCCCCAAATGTTTAGTTTGGATAAAATGACTACTTTACACTTAAGGTTTGTCTTTGAGTTGGTTGTGTATCTATCCCTGTCTGTCTCGCATGCTACTGAACAGATTATACTTGCCCTATTTGTTTAAGAATATCAAAAAATGCATCCATGCTAGTATGAAGAAATCTCCTAAATTGTCTCGAGTCCTACATATGTTTGTGTATTGCTTAGTCTTAGTAATGCCCCAGCTATCATAATGTCTGATTTTGTCATGGCTATTTTGCGCTATTTTGTACTAAAATATCTTTTACATGCAAGTGGGTAGACTGATTTACTCTTGTTTGAATCCCTAGTCATGTTCTGAAATGGATAAATGATGGTATTGCTAAATAGTCTATTAGTCTCGAGGAGAAGAGGTCGATCCAACCACGTATTCTACACTCATAAAAGAATGCAGCAAGGTAGAAAAAAATCATGTAATAATTGTCTATGCACATTAGACTCATTCCAATATACAGGTCCTCGAATTTATATAGTAGTAACTTTTTACATCTAGTGAAAAGGAAATTAAATCAAACATGAAAGATAATCCATTTAAAATCAAAACGACAAAGTTTCATTAGTTCTGATCTAATTTTTCTACGTTTCGAAACAAAGTAGAAAATCGGACGAGATATAAGCGAACGATAAGTGAATTTCAATTTTCTATATCTTATATATTAATGTGCAAGATCAATAGAAGTCCTTGTTTAGCAGCAAGAAATGAAAATGAAATGAAATAAAATAAGTCTCACTTATTTTTCTTTCTGATAAGCAAACACCACTTGGGTACCAATCAGGCTGTTTCAAACTTAGTACATATAATAGAAAGATAGGAAATTTCTACAGCTCCTAGCAGTACTATTTTTATGTTTAAGTTTATTTTGTTACGTAGGTCTAGCGGTCCAGGGATATGTTTTCATGATCTAAACTCCAATTCGGTTAATTATACAGAGTTGCTTTCTAGTTTGTAACTTGGTGGTAAAAAAAATTTTGGTCAAAACTATTATAAAGTTAGGCATTAAAAATGTTATTTACTTGAGATACCATATGAAAATGATGTCGTTCATAATGAAAAAAAGGTAATGTTTTTCTTATTTGGAACTTCACCTAACACGTTATTTTCGTTTTTGGTTTTACTGGATAATATATGAATTGGTTCATAAATTGTAGCAAACATTGCATAATGAGTGGCATTTGTCAAAAAATTCAAAACCTAATTAGTAAGCAAAAGTCTTCACCTTTACTTTTAAAGAAGAATGGGTAAAGGTGTTTTTGACGTTTCTTTCCTTTTCTTTAAATAAAAATAGAGGTCCTTTTCCCTTTTTTCTCATTTATTATTATTGTTTTCTAAAGATAAAACGAACAACATAGAAAAATTATAAATTATTCGCCTGAGTTTGACATCTAGAAAAGTCAAGAACATCCCTGACGTCTTTTATCCAAATTCTAAGTTTTGAAAATAGATTTTTCTTTAGACAATTAAACTCCTCTATAGTACTAGTATTTATCAAACAAACGAGTAAAGTCTTTAAAGTCGACACAATAACTTTACACACTTTAGGCGAGAAAATGATAAATATGGTCTCTTATGTTTGAGGGTAGATTTAAATTAGTTCCTTAAGTATGCATAGAATAATTTGGTGTTTGAGCTTTGAGGCGTTCAAGCATGGCATCAACCCAAGGCATCAAGTCTACTACGCAATTTTCTGCTAGTGCTTCCATGTCTGTTGTTTTACTTCCTGTTAATTTGATCAGTTGACCAAGTTAACTGCTTTTTCTGTTTTTTCTTATGTTGGTCTTTTGATCAGCAAACTTTCTAGGTCCTTTGTTTTTTCCTCCCCCATTTGTAAAACTATTCTGTTTGTTTGTTCTAATAAATTAGCCACTGTTTTAGTGGCACTTTACAAAAAAAAAAAAAAAAAAAAAAGAACAATTTGGTGTTTTAAGTTTGTCAAAACTTAACTCTTTTAGTCTTTGTTAAATATTTATCAAACTCACTTTGTTAGATTTGACGGAAACTATTGAAAAAAAAATCAGTATAATTTATGCTATTTTGTTACTCCCTCCGGATAAAAAGAGTGACAACTTAACCTTTTATTTTATTTTTTATTTTTTTGTCAAAAAGAGTGTCCACCTATCAAATCAAGAAAGAATTAAACTTATCTTTCCAGATTTGGCTCTACTATGTGATCAAATCTCAATACTTATTTAATTAGGGGCAGTTTAGTCAGATTACCTATTTTTATCTAGAAATTAGTATTTTCTTAAGGGGTGTGTAAATGGCTAAGTGGACACTCTTTTTTATCCGATTTTTTGTGTTACATATTTTAGGATTTGATGGGACTTTTTTAGTGTTTATGATTATTATTATTATTTTTTTTTTTTTTTTTTTTTTGCTATTGTTAAATCTAACAAACATATATTGTTAAATACTTGATGAACACTAAAAAGTGTTAAATTTTGACAAACTTAAATGATCAATAGATTATTTTGAACCTGCCTTAGACATAAGGGCTCATTTTTATCATTTTCTCCACTTCAAACATCCAAACCTAAGAACCAAAGAAATTGCTTTTATTCAAATTTTATGTCCTGAAAGATCTCCTAAGAAAATCTCATTTGATGCCTTTTTTCCAAATTTTATGCTCTGAAAGATCCTTTCCACAAGAAAAAGTAAACTTCCTTGAACTCCACACACCCTTATTTTTTAAACAGAATTTGTACTATATGACTATATCCAAATCCTTTGGGCGCAAGCAATAACCAAAATAAACAATGGGAGCCACTTGGAAAACACCAAAAAGAAAATAAGAAAACAAAGTGACAAATGAGTCCACATACCTTGTTTCTAAAACCATTGGAATATCAAAACCAAACACAAAGTTTTTGTCCAAAAACCACCTTAAAATAATAGTATGGTCTTATTATCCTATATACACATTGTATTCATCTGGTAACCTTATCCATTTGCCTGTGTACCTAAGTTCCCACTGTTTTTGTCTTCCCTTATATATATACTCCGAAAACACAACATTTCCTTACTCATCAAATTAAAAGCTCTACCAAAAACAAAAAAAGATTCCAACTTTCCAAAATTTTCAAAAAAAAAAAAAAAAAAAAAAAATATTGAATTTGAATTTTGAGTTACAATCAGTACTATGGCTGATATTGCTATGTTGGTTGCAGAAGAGTATGAAAGGAGGGTCAAGAATTCAAGAAAATTTGGTACTGAAGAAGAAATTCAAATCTTTTCTTATTTCTCATCAATTTTAGCCAACAAGTTTAATGGGTATTCTTCAAAAATCAAGATGAGGCTTGGAGAAACCAAGATTGATGAATTGATGATGATTAAAAGAGGAGATTTGGAGCCTGAGAATGAGGTTGGTCTTGCAGCAATTAATGGTTTCTTTTCTGCTTGAAGTTGAAGACAAGAAATAATGGTAGCTAGCTAATTGGATTCCTTTTTTTTTTTTTTTTTTTTTTTTGTCGTCTTTGCTTTACATAATTCTGAAGAGAAAAAAAAGTTGTAAATGTCATCTTAAGTTGTATTGTTGTTGCTTGGGGGTTCCTTTTTCTGTAATTTGTATATAGTAAAATTGCAAACTTGTCTACTGATAGATGGGTAAAAGGGTCGAAATGCGATTTGTGTATATGGTAAAAATTTATTTTAATAAGAATTTTGATTATGTGAAAATTTACTTATCTAAATAAGGACAAATTCAGAAAAAGCATGTAATTATTATCTTGATTGATTTTACTTGTTTTTTTGAAGAGCCTAATCTTGAAAATTTTGTTAAATGTTAACTTAAGAAACAAAAGGTTTTGAAAAAGAAAAAAGAAAAAAAGTTTTACATAGCGCAAAGTTTACTGGGCTTTTTGAAATTCAGATGAGATATTTTTTTTCTCGCACTTTAGTATTTCTGTTTCGATTGTGAGCTAGCAAATTGATTGAAAATGTTCGACAAACTAGCACATGTGCTTGGAATCGAGCCGGAATCAAAATGAACCCCCGCCCCCCGCACAAAAAAAAAAGGTTGAACCAAAATATTCAAGGGAAAAAAAAAACTAAAAGTACCAATAAGAATGCGTTAAAGAATTGTAACGATCAGATTAAGGTTAAGTCCTTTATGATAAATTCTTGCATTAAAAGAACTTGTATAAAAGCGAGTTATTGCGTCATACAAGTCAATAAAACAGAGTAGAACCCCCATCTTCAACACTTTTCCATTCTCTCCATTTTCACTCTTTTGCCATATTACCCACCATAAATCATGTCTCAAAATTCGATCATCATTTCGTACTATAGAACCCCTCATCTGTTATTGCGGTATATATTCCAAAGCAAGGACCATGAAGAACGTCATTTTTAGCGTTGTAAAGTGCTTCAAGAATTTTTTGCAACTTTTTATAGAGCTTTTTTGTCACATTTTCTACTTTACAAAAACTTATTTTTATTTTATTTTATTATGAAAATCATGTCTCATATTTTCGGTGAGAGATCATTCTCGTGGATAAAACCCCAAAAGTTTAAAAAGGCGTATGGTTGATATCTTGCGGAAGCAATGTAGATACCGTGAAGTTTGATTTGCAGTGTCAACTTAGGAAAGCCCTAGAAAAAATTGAACTTCTTGAGATGTTGCTAAAAGAATCGTAAGAAAAAAAAAAGTTTTTTTCAAAAAAAATCTTAGATTTTGCAACTTTTACAAAGTAGAGTTTTTGTCATGGGCGGGAGTGTTTCTAAGATCTCTCACGTTCAAAAGAAAACTTATTTGAGATGGATGTGTTTGTTACTTTAGGAATGAGGATATTCGGGATAAGGTGGGGGTGGCCTCGGTGGAAGAGACAAGATGCGAGAAGCGAGATTGAGATGGTTTGGGCGTGAAAGAACGGATGCCCAGTGCGGAGGGCACATGTGAGAGGTTGGCTGGATGGTTTCGGACGAAACGGTGGCGAAAGAAGTGGGAGAGGGAATTAGACACGACATGGCGCGACTAAAGAGTGACACGACCTTTGAGGAGGGTTTTGATGAAGATACGTTATCCGTTCTTATTAGTAGTCGCATTATTGCAATATAAATTTTTATGCTCCGATTTACATTGTTATCCGTTATTTCCTATGCTTTGATTATCTTGCGATTCCGATGTCGTTATTTCTGTGTTGTGATATCGTATTTTGTCTGCCATCTTTGCATTATTTCTTCCATATCGCTTTGAATCTCTTTTCCGAATCTCTTAACTTTATCTTTACTTCTTTTTATGTTGTCTTTCGGAAAAGAATCGTGGTAGGAAAAAAAAAGATGTGGGGGATTTCAAGGTTGTTGTTGTTGTTGTACTCTCAACCTTGAAGACAAATTCTTTGAAAAAGAAAGTGAAATTTTGGAGGATGATTTGTGGTCTCTTGTCGTTGTTTGTAATTTTGAAATGTCGCATTGTCGGCCAGGTTATTATTTCCTATGTATTTTATTTTTATTTTTAGTAGTTTAATTTTTTATGTATTATGTATTTTCTATGGTTTTTCTAATATATTATGTAATCACCACGTTTTATGTAGTAGTTTATTTCTGTTTTCTATAAAAATTTGAATCGTTGCACTTTGTATTTTTGTGTATACTGTTTGTCAATGCTAAGAGGCTTAAATAAGTAAATATTAAAATATAAGAATAAATGCAATACTAAACATACTAATATTTTTCTAATTAATGACATCATCATAAATTAAAAATATAATCAAAATCAAAATATTCTTAATCATCAGAATTGAAGTTGTCGATATCATCCTTAGATAAATATCTGGGGTTTCTTAAGACAAATCTTCTTTCTGTATATGTTAGCTCCCTACCAGTTGATGATGCTTATTCTTCAACCAACTAGAGCATGTAAAATCTACAACGTCGTGCTAGCATTCAGTTGTTCTCTTTTCTAATTCTCTTTATCGCAACCTCGTAAGAATCTTGATCAGTTCGAGGCATTCTCATTGAGAATCTTGTTGGGATTGGAGCGTTAAGATTTTTCAAGTCACGAACAAGAAGTTGTGATTCGGCGTACCGATATACTCATTCGCGACGTAAACCACAATAATATTCACGTGGAT
The DNA here is from genome assembly GCF_029784015.1 of Lycium ferocissimum. Classification (NCBI taxonomy): domain Eukaryota; kingdom Viridiplantae; phylum Streptophyta; class Magnoliopsida; order Solanales; family Solanaceae; genus Lycium; species Lycium ferocissimum. Next base: position 18,193,781 of record NC_081347.1, read on the forward strand.
CTGAATATTTTAGCTCGCAAAAATCATCATTACGCTTTATTAAAAGGTGGGCTTTAAATCGTCTAGCACGAATACCTTTGTTCCGGTTTAGGAATCACGGAATAAGTTTGCTATGACAGTACATCATCACCACTGCTATTCGGTTCCTTTGGAAAAAATACCAACCAATCTACATTTCTACTATTCGACATTGAATTTTTAGTAGTTTACTAAGTAGCGAAAGGCTACTTATATAGGTATCAAACTCAATAGGTTGTGGGATCATGACTATGACTCCACCTATCTTATTTAAAAAATATATTAATAATATCATGGGGAATTATCGTCATCAGACATCTCACAGTTTGAGTCCCACTTGGATGTGATGTAACCATTTCGACTATATCCAGCCCTAATGCAACGTGCTTTCATTTGGTTGTTCTTTTCGTGAAAATGATTAAGAGAAAAATTCAACTCTTGTAGAGTGCTACGAGGCATTGATGTAGCACGATTTTTTAGGCATTTAAGTCCAAATGCCTTCAAGTTTTGTTCCAGTGTTGCAGCCTTCCTAACACGCCAATTCCACTCGTCTGTTATTGTAGTGTTGCAGCGTTGATTGTATCTCTCGTTCGGGTTATTCGAGTATTCAAAATCTTCACCCAATTCCCTTGTCCTGCTCAGTGCTTCGACTATGTCTCTTGGACAGAACGATGTAATACGACTAATATTTTGAAATTGGTTTAAAAATGACATAATAACTCGATTTTGTGTGGTTGCTAGTTATTCATCAATTATGTTATATAACACTCGCTGGTACTTTATTTCTATATAACGCTAATTTTACATGTGTTATGCATGGTGGATTTATGATGTTTTTGAATGACAACTCTGATTGAAAACACAATGCACACATTTGACAACTTTATATGACACACTTATATAACGTTGATTTTACATGCGTTGTGCATGGTGAATTTATGACGTTTCTGAATGACAATACAATGCACGCGTTTGACCACTTTATATGACACACCTATATAGCACCGGTTGACACCCGATTTTGTCCCGCCCTTTTTCCGAAATATTTATTTGTGAATAGTTATGTATACTTTACCACAATTATCTGCTTTCTATTAATATGGTCATTTTCCATTGTCCAACTTAGTCATCACCTATTATCGTTATTATTATTACTATTTTGTATTATTATTATTATTATTATTATTATTATCATCATCATTATTATTTTTATTTTTATTGTTATTAACGTTATATTTATTATTATTACTATTATTATTATTATTTTATTATGCTGCGAGCACTTAACATTATAATTATTAATATTATTATAATCGCCGTCTTAATATTATTATTGTCATTATCATTAATATTATTATTATTATTGTTATTATTATTATTATTATTATTATTATTATTATTTATTATTATTTTTTCATCATCTTTGCGAGCATCTAATATTATAATCGCGATGGTCGTTTTCAACATTTTTATTTACCGTCTTATGTAAAATGCATCGCATTTATTTTATACAATTAGACAATAGCATTTACTTACTTTCAAACTTTATAAATGTTATCGCACAACTATTACGGTATCCTATAATTTTGTTTGAGTACTAATAAGTACATTTTTATTTACTAATATTTTAGCACGCGGTAATTTGGTGATCGAATAAAGTGGCTTTCACCTTAATTTTGTCTGAGCCCAAATCAGCCATGGCAAGAAATCACCCATTTTTAGGGCCCAACCGAGAACTCATTCAGCAGCCCACAAATCCTTTTCTTCCAAACCTATTTTCTATGCAGCCAAAGTCTCTCCTTTATTCCAATTAATTCTTTTGAGCTTCTAATAATTATGAATAACTAAACATCTTATTTTCGCCCCTTTCGTTATTACTATTGCTGCTACTATGCAATTATCGTTAGGAACTGCTACTTTATTAATACATTGTGTCTTGCTATTTGTTCATTCACATATTAATAATAAGATATAACTTTTTGTCCTAATATTCTACTTTCATTGTTACTTTACCTACATTTTTAATTACACCTTATTAATTATAATGGCTCAATTGTTATTAATATCACATATATACATATAGGTTCTTTATTTAGCACTATGTTAATTCAGCCCAAAAAAGGTTGAGGCCCAAATTTGCATAAACCAGCCCAACAATACAAACACATTTTCGGCCCTTTCCATTCCTTCCAACACAAAAACGCAAAACCTAATCCAAAAAAAACCTTCAGCCGATAGCACCTCCCTCTCTCTCTCTCTTCCATTTTCATACCAATGTCAGCCGCGGCTTAGCCAAACCCAGGCTTTGCCTATACCATTTTCACGCCAAACGTGTACCGCACAACTCGCTACGCTCGTGCTCTGTTGAAGACCTTCAATTCTCGCCTCGAAACACGCTATAATCTTGAAAGACAAAAATGGTCGAACCATTTCGGGTAAGATCAGGGTCGAGCCACGTGAAAATCTGCTCAAAATATTGTCCGTATGCAGATTTTGCAGTTCCTTTGACCCGTTTTCAAATACTAGTTGATGAAAAATCCCGCCTAAAAATGGCGAATCTGAAAAACCCTACTGGTATCCTATAAATACGAGCATTTTAGAGTCGAAGAAGGAGGTTCTCTTTGTCCGCCGACTCGCCCTAAAAAAAAAATTCAAAACCTGCCATTTCATACCAGTTTATTCCTCAAAAGATTAGTTTCAAAATTATTTTCATTTTTAGATCTCTATCCACTTTTAGTCGTGGAGGAGATTCGTTTGGCCTTAATCGTGCCATTCCGTTCCTGAGCGAGTTCGGATTGCGTCGGATCGAAGACCTCGCACCAGTTCGCTGCACTTGGAAAAGGTAGTTGTTCGACCTTGTAGCTATTTTTCTTAATTTCTGATTCGCTTATGTGTTTGTTAGTTTGGTTTAGCTATGTGTTAACAGGTTATTAGTATGTTTGTGTTTAGTTTAATAGGTTGTACATGCTTAGTTAGCTTAGTTTAGCTATTCGCCTGTATAAGCATGTTTATTCATTCTGTTTTGTTACTGTTAACTAGTAGTAGTGTCAGTATAATCGCCTATTAGTTAGTTTAATCATTTATATGTTATGTGGTGTGTTTACTCAGCTTGTTTATGTTTTGTTATTTAAATGTGGTTTTGGTGTGAAAGCATTCTGTAGCATCGTCTAATCCCTGTTTCATATGCTTATAGGCCCTAATCAGTCTCAAAATCGTGCCTAACCTTGTATTTTCTTTACTAGCTCGTTTTTTTTTGTAGTCATTCGGTTTTCATTCAGCCCGGCATGGAGATTGAATCAATTTTTCCATGTCTCGTTAGTCGTACCTCTGACCTTGTTCAGTCTAAATAGTCTTAGATAAATGCGACTTTGTTGTTGACTCAACTTGTGTGATTAAGCATGTTCTTTTAAGCTTGTGTCATTTTAGATTTATGATTATGACTATGAATATATGCTCGCCCTGTTAAGAGTCAGTTGAGGTTTCATTTTACAATAACATCTAAGTGTGGCTTCAAATCTGGCTGCTAAATAAAGGATTAGTTTAAGTTCTTGTATATCATTTGTAGGAGTGATCTCGGCATCGATGTCTTGTTAATACGGGTCCGCGACATGTGTTCTCATGATAGGTAGATACTATAGGTAAAGACTAAGTATGTGAAAATCTTGCTTGAATCGTATTATTTTGTTAAGTTGTTCGATGGCTGGTTTTCCCTACCTTGTAATAGCTTATGTTTCTTTTTATTTGGCATTCTGAAGAATCATGTTTGGGGTTTGTTTGAGTGAAATCATTGTATAGAATGTCTAAGCATCCCCTGTGTCTTGTCCGAGATTTAGAAGTTTTGGTCTATTCAACCATGCTATCGGTCTATTATTCACATGACTAGAACTGCTCAACATGTCAATATAAGTTATTCTGTGGTTGCTTGTGTCCAGTTTCCACCTCAAAACGTGTTCATTTGTCCTATGTGATCCAAGCATGTGGTAGTATTCTTCAATGCCTCTGTCTATGATGGTTGCCTAGGGATACATAGATCCTGTGTAGTTTGTATTTCTGTTGGAGTACCCTAGAAAATGCCTGATATTGTACTCTCAAATCGTCATATTTGCATAAGTTCTTTTCGCCGCCACATTTGTCCATATTGAGTGCAAAATTTGTTCCGTGTAACACGCATTTTTAGCCATTTTTGGCCGAAATAGTGCTTTGCTCTTTGGCTATTTCCTGTACCTCTCGCCTTTGAACCATGTCCTTTGCAATCTTGGCCATTTTGTTACCCACCTCGTGCATATTGTTTTACATTTGGCCCGATGTTGCTCCATTATTGATGTTTAATTTGGCCATAGATAATTGCCTATTTGTAGGGCCACGACCACTGAATGTTCTGCTGCATTTTTGGGCATTATGACTGCCATATAGGGGGCTCTTAGAAGGGCTGCACCTTGGTTGTTGTATTATCCGATATTTGTTGTGGTTTTGAGCCTAGTTTAGCTGCTTTGAAGCTCCTTAGCTGTTCCTGTTTGAGGCTGCCTGAACATTGCATTTCGTTGGTTTGTGCCACGTTATTTGAGCTATTTTCTGCCCACTTTTGAGCTGAAAACATCTTTGTTTTGGACACGTATCGCCTACACTTTGGTTGTTTGCTGTTCGTTATTACTCATTCATCTATGAAACTTTGCCATGAGTTGTCGTGTCCATTTGTCGCTGTATACTACTTGTGGCTGCTGCATATGAAGCCAAACCGTGGCTCTAGCTGTTGATTGCTATATTTTCGGATTTTCGTGCGCATTCTCGCTTGGCTCGTAAAGATATGTTTGAGTTGTAGGAATGATAGTCGAATTAGTAAAGAATTCGTGTTTAAATTATTGCGTATTCCCGCGAAATGTGATTTTGTTTGTGGATTGCCTGCTAATCTTTTTTTTTTTTTTACATGTACACTTCGGAGCAAATTGGAGTCTTCATAAAGACTCTCATCGCCTGAGCGGTCTCATTTTGAGGCCCGGGCCGCGCCAGACATCCAAATATGCATCTCCGTCTCATTCAGTTCTTTCGCTCTCTCTCGAGCACATCCGAATAGAAACAAAAAGGGGAAATCGGGAGTTCGCTGTCACGACCCGAACTACGGGCCGCGACGGGCATCCGGGGCTAACCACCGAACACCACTCCTTCCATTTTCTACATGCTCTCATTCATAATACTTGCTCAATCTCATAAGAATATATCATCATAGGAAATGTAATCACTTTTCTTTTTAAACATAAGCCCTTCGGCTATCAAAATAATATATACACATACATATACATGGAGACCATGGGACCATACTACCCACACATGCGTATCTACGAGCCTCTGTCAGAGTATCGGACATATGGACGGACGGGACCCCGTCGTGCCCAATCATGACTATATACATATATATGTACCAAAAAGAATAATCTCGTGGCACCTCCGAAAAAATGGAGTGCTCTCTAATCACCATTCTAGCTAGCTCTGTAGTCGGATCACCTCCCCGTCTACCGCGGGGCATGAACACAGCGTCCGAATAAAGGACGTCGATTAATATTGTACCGAGTATGTAAGACATAAACAATAATGAAATATCCATGAAATAAGGAGGCATCGATAAGGAGTAATCAGAATCGATTGAATCATAAAGGATATCATACATACCGGCTTACTTTAATACTCATCATCCTCTCATATATGCATAAATGTATAAGTTCAGCCATATAGGTGCGGTGTGAAAATCAATAATATTAGCAATAACGTGCCCGCGTCCAGGCCTCCGCGCGCGTCCGGGGTATCATCTCATGCCGCCCACTGGTGGACCGTACTACGCCATCCGGCCATGGTGTATAGTTGCCCGCCTTGGCGGTGACTGCCCAGCCATTTAGGCACGGTGTGATATCATCATGTGCTCATTATATCGTGCTCATCATAATATGCTTATCATAACTCATCATGGTATACTTGACATCATATACTTATTACAATACATGCATAGAGACTCTTAGCTAATCATACTTTATCGGGGTGACGTAAGGTCGTGGACCCCCGATGTCGTTATGAGAATTCTTACGTATTCTGCCTCACCTTGAAGGAACAAGCATAAGGTGAGTGTGCACAATGATCAATATCACTAGATTACATATATTACATCATTAGCTCCTCTGGAGCATCGTATCATAGACTATAGCATTTCTAGCCTTTAGCTTACTATCATCATTATCGTATGCATCTCATATCTCTTATCTCGTATAGCTATTCGTGAATGAGGACTCTTTACTTTCTTAGAGATGGAACATTTATAGTAAAAGAGGAAATTCATGCCATAGGACTCATGCCTTGGAAGGAAAGGGATTAAGCCTCACATACCTTTGTCGTTTACTATTCTATCGCTTGCTCGTTCTCCTTTAATGCACTTGTTTATACCTTCAAGAGAATTCGTATCGTCATTAGCTAACTAATCATGAGAACGTACTCATTAGAGCTAGAGAAATTTGGGCAGCACTTCCTTTGTTTATACTACTTTCCGCCATATTCCGTATCAACTCCCAACATTCATAACGACAATCATATTATCACTAACAACGATCGTCATTCATTTACATAATTCGTATTTCACAATTCTACTTCAATTCCCCACATTCATGACTAAAAATCCATCGTCGTATTCTTTCATATCCAATACTTATTTCATGTTCTATAAGTCATTTATAGCGCATTTATATCATCAACATATCCATTTCCATGATTCAATTCAACTACAACACACTAGCAATACTATTCACACATTTGATGACCCATTTGCTATACACTTCTACAATCCATGTTTTTCAACTTATAATTACTTCAAACAACATGTAAACATCATGAAACTTACCTTAGATGATAGAGGAATAGGCTTGGAATGGTGATTCACCCATAGCACCAAAACCCTACTTTATCTCTCTTGGGGTTTTCTTGACTTGGAAGACTTTTAATGGGTTTCCTTCACTTGATTCACCTTAATTCTTGTTGTTGATCCTTGCTTTCTCTTGTTTCCTTATGGATGAAATGTTGGAACTCTCAGAGCTTTCTTGAAGTGTGGAGGTGAAGTGGGAAATGAAAATGAAATGGAAAGGATCACTTATATAAAATGCACTTCGGTCCCGTATTTGAAATTTACGGACCAACATACGTGTCCGTATAAAATCTATCGACCGTATGTTGGACCGTATATCTGGTCCGGTTGAATCATGACTCTCGGGCTAGATCTACGGCTGGACATACGGTCGTAAATATTATACGGCCAAAGTATGTCCGGCCGTATGTCTACCTAGTTTTCCGAAATTTGTTTTCGTCGACTCGTTTGATCTCCGATCCTTATGGAACCTTCTTAACACTTGTCCCTTACTTCAATACCATTCTAAGGGACGTTATAACTCTTCCTCAAAGGGTCATTAATATGTCATTAACTTAATACTCGTAATTCTTATCCGATACTCAACATATGGCTCGCTCCTCTTAACAACTTTCTTTCCTTAACCCGAATGTCTTTAGAAATCTTAATTAGGATCGTCAAATACTATTTCTTACTTGCTAAAAGCTCGTATACATCATACTCCTTGCTCGTCTATTCACCGTACGCTAACGGGGAATTTACCGAGGTGTAACATTCTTCTCTTTTGGAACATTCGTCCCGAATGTTAAGTCGCTTCGGGCATTTTAGAAAAATTTGCCGAGTTTCCCTTATAATATGACGATACCATCCTGTCACAACAACCCATAGTATCATTGCCTCATAGGGCCACAACGCAATAGCAATATAGATTGGCCACACACGACCCATATACATAAAAATAGAGCATACATACCTTATTATTTCGAAGTTTCATCATAGATTTCTTCTGAGGGTTGAAATAAATGCGGGTATGCGGATTTTATCTTCTCTTCCGCTTCCCAAGTCACCTCTTCCCGATTGTTATTTCGCCATAAAACTTTCACTGAAGCTATTTCCTTGTTCCGAAGTCTTCGCACTTGCCTATCTAGTATGGCAATAGGCACTTCTTCATAAGCTAGTTTTTCTTCAGAATCTGAACATCATCTATTGGCACAATCTTTGTGGGATCTCCCATACATTTGCGGAGCATAGAGACATGGAACACTGGGTGGACTAATTCAAGCTCGGAAGGCAACTCTAATTCATAGGCTACTTGACCCACCTTGCGGATGATTTTGTAGGGTCCAATGTATCGAGGACTTAACTTTCCTTTCTTGCCAAATCTCATCACCCCTTTCATCGGGGATACTTTCAAGAACACCCAATCATTAACTTGGAACTCTAAATCTCGCCGGCGGTTATCCGCATAAGACTTTTGGCGACTTTGGGCTGTCAATAATCGATCTTGGATCACCTTGACTTTTTCTACGCTATTTGAATCAACCTCGGGCCCTATTAACTGACCATTTCTCCGACATCGAACCATCCAATTGGAGATCTACATTTCCTCCCATATAAAGCTTCATACGGGGCCATTTGGATACTGGAATGATAGCTATTGTTATAGGCAAATTCGATTAGGGGTAAATGGTCATCCCAACTACCACCAAAATCTAAAACACATGCCCTTAACATATCCTCCAAGATCTGTATAGTGCGCTCGGCTTGTCCGTCAGTCTGCGGATGAAATGCCGTGCTGAGTCTCATTTGAGTACCTAGAATTTCTTGGAAGGATTTCCCGTAACTTAGTGTAAATCGTGCTACGTCGGTAATGATAGATATCGGGACCCCGTTTAAGCCTCACAATTTTCTTGATATATAACCTTGCATAATCTTACCGAATATGTAGTTCTGACTGGGAGAAAATGAGCTGCTTTTATCAATCTGTCCACGATCACCCATATTGAATTATACTTGCCTCGGGAACGGGACAATCCTACAATGAAATCCATATTAATCACCTCCCATTTCCATGTAGGAATTTCCATCGCTTGCAATAATCCCCCTGGCTTCTGGTGTTCTACCATTTTTACCGGCATTTGGACATTTGGCCACAAATTTTGCTGTGTCTCTTTTCATGCCATTCCACCAATACATCAATTTAAGGTCATGATACATTTTTGTCGTTCCTGGATGAATAGAGTACCGAGAATAGTGAGCTTCTTCAGACTCGACGACGTAGTCTCGCCACATTTGGCACACATAGCCTGCCTTGATATCTAAGAACCCCATCTGCCGAAACTTCAAATGGTGACTTTTCTCTTGGAAATTTCACACCTTTATAATATTCCAATTTGGGATCCTCGCATTGTCGCTCTTTTATTTCCATATTCAAGGATGAAGCTGTAGGATCATTAACACTAATTCCTGCATCACCTGAGTCGACTATACGCACTCCAAGATTTGCCAATTGATGGAGTTCATGGATCAGTTCTTTCCTTTCCGAGGGCACTTCACATAGGCTGCCCATAGATCGGCGACTAAGCGCATCCACTACTACATTTGCCTTTCCGGGGTGGTATAAAATATTCACATCATAATCTTTCAATAATTCTAACCACCGCCTCTGTCGCGTATTTAACCTTCCGTTTGAAAACATATTGAAGACTCTTTATGATCCGTATAGATATCAATATGTACGCCATACAAGTAATGTCTCCACATTTTCAAGGCATGAATATTGTCAATTCGAGATCATGAGTTGGGTAATTCTTTTCATGTTTTCGCGGCTATCTTGAAGCATAAGCAATGACCTTCCCATGCCGCATTAATACACATCCCACCCCCACGCCGGAAGCATCACAAAGACACAACATAGCCATTCGGCCCTTCCGGAAGTGTTAAAGGGAGTCGAGGTTAATCTCGCTCTTTCAACTCTTGGAAGCTACGCTCACAAGCGTCATTCCACCGAAATTTTGCTTTGATTTACTCGAGTTAAGCTTCGTCAATCTGGAGCGAAATAGATGAAAAGCCCTCTACGAATCTTCTATAATAACTCGCCAAACCCGGAAAACTACGAACTTCCGTAGGCGTCGTAGGCCTTGGCCAATTTTCACGGCCTCTATTTTTCGAGTATCAACTCTAATGCCATCATCCGAAATCACATGGCCCAAGAATGCCACGAGTTTAACCGTAACTCGCACTTCGAGAATTTTGCATACAACCCGAGCTCGGAGAATTCCAAGGACAATACGTGGGTGATCCGCATGTTCCGATTCTATGCAGAATACACTAAAATATCATCAATGAATACTATCACAAACAAGTCCAAGAGAGGCCTGAATACATTATTCATTAAATTCATAAACACTGCCGGAGCATTAGTCAATCCAAACGAGATTACTCGGAATTCATAATGGCTATATCTTGTTCTGAAAGCTGTCTTGGGAATGTCTTCCTCTCTGATCCTCACTTGATGATATCCGGACCTCAAGTCTATTTTAGAAAACCACTTGGCACCTTGTAGCTGATCGAACAGATCATCAATTCTCGGAAGAGGATACTTATTCTTTATCGTCACTTTATTCAGCTGCCTATAATCAATACACATCCGTAGGGCCATCTTTCTTTCTCACAAATAAAGCGGGTGCTCCCGGAGAGGAAGCTGGTCTAATGAACCCCTTCTCGAGCAAATCTTTCCGAGCCTTTAACTCTTTTAATTCTGGGAGCCATTCGATAAGGAGGAATAAATAGGCTTGGTATCCGGCAACACATCAATGGCGAAGTCGGTCTGCCCCTTCCGGAGGAAGGCTTGGAAGTTCATGCGGAAATACATCCGGGAACTCATTCACTACGGAGCAGTTGAAAAGTTGGCGATGTTGCCTCGGTGTCGTGAACTCGGACCGAATGATAAATATAGCCCTTGGCGATCATCTTTCTTGCCTTAAGGTAGGAAATAAACCTACCCCTTGAGTTGCCGTATTACCTTTCCATTCGAAGCACGGGCTCTCCCGGAAATTGGAATCGAACTAATTTCATTCGGCAATCAACATTAGCATAGCATGAAGTACGAGGTCAACCAATCCATACCATAATTACATCAAAGTCTAACATTTCAAGCTCAACCAAATGACCTTTGGTTTGGCGATCGCATAACACAACTATACAATCTTTATACACTTGTTTCGTGTCACGGGATCGCCAACCGGGGTGTATACCTCAAAAGGTTTAATCGGCTCGGAGCTTCACCCCAATACGATTAGAACTTATGGAGTAATGTAAGATAGCGTGGACTCGGGATCTATCAATGCATACACATCATGAGAAAACACGGTAATGTGCCCGTAACTACATCCGGGAGGACTCGAGATCTCGTCGTCCGCTAAAGCATATAAGCGGTGCGTGGCACCACAGTAGATGCTCCCCCCGCCTCTACCTCGGCGCCGGAGTCCGAGGAGTACGCCGCCCGTAGGACGTGCCGAAGAGGATCCGCCGCCGATCTGTGGGGTCGAGTCCACGCTCGCCGATCATCGACGAGCATCTCATCATACCCCATCCGACCACAAGCGCCAACAGCCGTCCGACCCCGGCGGCACTTTGTCCGTAATGTAACCTACCGCACCGGCCATCGCGTGCGGGAGGTCTCCGACCGTAATCACCCCGAACCGTGAACACGGGGCCGCCCGAACCCGGGCCACAGCCTGCCCCGAACGGAAAGAGCGATCAACTCTTTTACGCAAATTGGGGAGGTGCACTCGTCGGCCGACCGACACAGGTGCCCAAAAATGTCGTCTCGATCCCCCTCTATAATCACGGCCGTGCCCATAGATCTAGCCCTTTTGCTTTGACCTCTATCAACATCACGATCACCCCTGCTGCGGAGGTTGTTTGCCTTCAAGATTTTGGCATGGGCTTGAATGCGGAAATGTCCATCCCGTCTGCAATGAAGCGTTACAATTCTTTGAACAAATGCGGCCCTAAGCCACTCACAAACTTGTGCACCCTGTCGCCCATGTCGGCTACCATTGTAGAAGCATATCTAGCCAAGGAATTGAATTGAAGGCTATATTCTCGGGCGCTCATGTTCCCTTGCTTTAGATTTAGGAATCTATCCGCTCTAGCTCGGCGGACCTCGGGCGGCAACTAATGACGAAGGAAAGCATCAACAAATTCTTGCCACACCGGAGGAGGCGCATTTCTTGCCTCGATGCTATCCAATTATTATACCATAAAGCGCCACATCTCGGAGTCTATATGATGCTAACTCCGATTTAGTCTCGGAAGCATGAATAATCCGCAATGTCCTCGGATTTCATCAATGAAGCCTTGTGGGTCCTCATCCGCTTTGACCCAAAAATTCGGAGGATTTAGGCTCGCGAAGTCACGGGCTCTAAAGTACTAGTCAACGATCACTTGGGCCCGCATTTTGCCTACGTGCTCGAAAGTAGCAACCAACCGTGTCAATAAATTAATAGCCTCGGCTACTTGTTGGCCCGAGTAGGTGGAGGAACCGGAGGGATAGAGGCGGAACGAAGCCCTTCTTGTCCCCTCCGTGATAGGAGGAGTAGTGGAGGCATTAGATAAAGCCTCGTGATGTGATTCCCCTTCATCTATATTCATAGGCGGCTCTCTTTCCGCCCGCCTCTTTTACCGTAGTCTTGCCCTTCGGTCGGCTTTACTTTTTGGCGGCATTTCGAAATCATAGCACATTCGTTAGGAAGGAGTATATCTTATACACGGCTCTATCGCACGATCTCATATAAAGAAGGATGGTCATTTTTCCTAAATGCCCTGTAGCCTCTTGTTTATTAGCGTGGCGCGCAACACACCATAAACAAGACTCTACTAGACACGGCTCGTAGACACTACCTAGGACTGAACTGCTCTGATACCACTTCTGTCACGACCCGAACTACGGGCCGCGACGGGCATCCGGGGCTAACCACCGAACACCACTCCTTCCATTTTCTACATGCTCTCATTCATAATACTTGCTCAATCTCATAAGAATATATCATCCTAGGAAATGTAATCACTTTTCTTTTTAAACATAAGCCCTTCGGCTATCAAAATAATATATACACATACATATACATGGAGACCATGGGACCATACTACCCACACATGCGTATCTACGAGCCTCTACTAGAGTATCAGACATATGGACGGGACAGGACCCCGTCGTGCCCAATCATGACTATATACATATATATGTACCAAAAGAATAATCCTCCGTGGCACCTCCGAAAAATGGAGTGCTCTCTAATCACCGCTAGCTCCTATGAGTCCGGATCACCTCCGTCTACCCGTGGGCATGAACACAAAGCGTCCGAATAAAAGGACGTCAGTACGAATATTGTACTGAGTATGTAAGCCATAAACAATAATGAAATATCCATGAAATAAGGAGGCATCAATAACGAGCAATCTGTAATTGACTGAATCATAAAGGATATCATACATACTGGCTTACTTTAATACTCATCATCCTCTCATATATGCATAAATGTATAAGCTGCCCGACCGTATAGGTGCGGTGTGAAAATCAATAATATTAGCAATAGCATTAGCTCGTCCGGCTCCAGTGCCTCCCGCGTCCGGGTATCATCTCATGCCGCCCACTGTCGATCGCCCATGCCATCCGGCCACGGTGCATATAGTCGCCCGCTCGGCGGTGATCGCCGCCATTTAGGCACGGTGTGATATCATCATGTGCTCATTATATCGTGCTCATCATAATATGCTTATCATAACTCATCATGGTATACTTGACATCATATCAATACATGCATAGAGACTCTTAGCTAATTATACTTTATCGGGGTGACGTAAGGTCGTGGACCCCCGATGTCGTTATGAGCATTCTTACGTATTCTGCCTAACCTTGAAGGAACAAGCATAAGGTGAGTGTGCACAATGATCAATATCACTAGATTACATATATTACATCATTAGCTCTCCGGAGCATCGTATCATAGACTATAGCATTTCTAGCCTTTAGCTTACTATCATCATTATCGTATTCATCTCATATCTCTTATCTCGTATAGCTATTCGTGAGTGAGGACTCTTTACTTTCTTAGAGATGGAACATTTATAGTAAAAGAGGAAAATCATGCCATAGGACTCATGCCTTGGAAGGAAAGGGATTAAGCCTCACATACCTTTGTCATTTACTATTCTATCGCTTGCTCGTTCTCCTTTAATGCACTTGTTTATACCTTCAAGAGAATTCGTACCGCCATTAGCTAACTAATCATGAGAACGTACTCATTAGAGCTAGAGAAATTTGGGCAGCACTTCCTTTGTTTATACTACTTTTTGCCATATTCCATATCAACTCCCAACATTCATAACGACAATCATATTATCACTAACAACGATCGTCATTCATTTACATAATTCGTATTTCACAATTCTACTTCAATTCCCCACATTCATGACTAAAAATCCATCGTCGTATTCTTTCATATCCAATACTTATTTCATGTTCTATAAGTCATTTATAGCGCATTTATATCGTCAACATATCCATTTCCATGATTCAATTCAACTAAAACACACTAGCAATACTATTCACACATTTGATGACCCATTTGCTATACACTTCTACAATCCATGTGTTTCAACTTATAATTACTTCAAACAACATGTAAACATCATGAAACTTACCTTAGATGATAGAGGAATAGGCTTGGAATGGTGATTCACCCATAGCACCAAAACCCTACTTTATCTCTCTTGGGGTTTTCTTGACTTGGAAGACTTTTAATGGGTTTCCTTCACTTGATTCACCTTAATTCTTGTTGTTGATCCTTGCTTTCTCTTGTTTCCTTATGGATGAAATGTTTGGAACTCTCTAGAGCTTTCTTGAAGTGTGGAGGTGAAGTGGGAAATGAAAATGAAATGGAAAGGATCCCTTATATAAAATGCACTTCGCCTCCCGCTAGAAATATACAGACCAACATACGGTCCGTATAAAATCTACTAACCGTATGTTGGACCGTCTATCTGGTCCAGTGAATCATGACTTCTTTGGGCTAGATCTACGGCTGGACATATGGTCCGTAGATATTATACGGCCTGTATGTCTGGCCGTATGTCTACCCAGTTTTCCGAAAGCTGTTTCGTCGACTCGTTTGATCTCCGATCCTTATGGAACCTTCTTAACACTTGTCCCTTACTTCAATACCATTCTAAGGAACGTTATAACTCTTCCTCAAAGGGTCATTAAGATGTCATTAACTTAATACTTGTAATTCTTATCCGATACTCAACCTATGGCTCGCTCCTCTTAACAACTTTCTTTCCTTAACCCGAATGTCTTTGGAAATCTTAATTAGGATCGTCAAATACTATTTATTACTTGCTCAAACCTCGTATACATCATACTCCTCGCTCGTCTATTCACTATACGCTAACGGGGAATTTTCCGAGGTGTAACATTCGCATTTGCTTCTTCATCAACCCCTCTCGGTTTTTGAAATGTCTGAACCAAAGCAAAAGAGAGGAGGAGAGGAGAATGATCGCTGCATTTATTTCTTATTTTTATTCGTTTTGCTTTTCTTAATTTGTGATTGTTTATCTTGTTTATCTAGGAGTATTAGGCTTAGAGGTTATAACATTTTAGTTTTAGAAGGGGGTAATCGGGACATCACGCTAGTGAAGGCTTAAAAAGTAGTAATGCTTTCTTCAGTACAGTAATTGGTTTCACCCTCTAATTTTCGACTTTAAATTTCTGGTATAATTTTAAAAGAATTATAAATCAGCTGGGAATGTATTTTTATGGAAGCGGAGAATAGGTCTTGTCTCAGCTTTAGCTCATGTCCGCAAACATGAAATTTGAAACCTCTTCTGAGTAAAATAGTTTGAAGATGTAGTAAAGTAATTCTCAAACTAAACTTGATTTTTAAGTAAAATTAGTCATATGCATTATTTCATTTGCAATTTAGTATTTTTGACTATTGCATTTTAAATCTTAAGTTATTCATGGCACTCCCTTCTTATTTTCTAAAATTAATCTCGGTAATTTTTAGTTTCCGTACTTTTTTTAGTTTCGGTTTACAAATAAATGTCTTCAAACATTTTAACTCAAAGCTAAGTAGGCAGCAAATCTTCTTTAAATTTAATCCACTTTTCAAGTTTGACAAGAATACTTAGATTATTTCGTTTGCAGTTTAGCACTCTTCAATTCTGCACTTTTGGTCAATACATTTTAAATCTTAGGTTAGTTAACCACGGTACTCTTTTCTTATTTTCTAAATTATTTTGGCACTAAATTATAATAAGTATTCATAATCCTTTAGTAATATATATTATATTATATTCTAATATTAACCTAAGTTTGGTCGGTAATCGTTTTTGACGAATCTTAAAGGATGCCTAACCCCTTCCCTTTAGGATAATTAGAACCCTTACCTAGGACTTATTAGGTTCGTGAGACCTTAAAAAATAGAGTTTAGTTTAGCAATAATTAATTAATAATTAGGTGTCCTAATTCACCCATAAAAATAATTAGGTGGCGACTCCTTAAATAAATAATATAGGAATCACCAATATGTTGTACTCCGCTTTGACTCGGTCTAAATGGGGTATAACGACGCCAATTTTAAATGCGTTATGCATGGTGGATTTATGACGTTCCTGAACGACAATACAATGCACACATGTGACCACTTTATATGAAACACCTATATAGCACCAATTTTAGATGCGTTATGCATGGTGGATTTATCACGTTTCCGAATGACAATATTGATTGATAACACAATGCACACATTTGACCACTTTATATGCCACATTGATATAGCGCTAATTTTAGATGTGTTATACATAGGTGAATTTATGACGTTATAAACACAACGATAATTGTATTCATTGAGGTAAAAAAAAAAATCCACCTTTTCGGCATATCTAGAAATATCACATTCAATAGTTGGTTTAGAAATAGACAAAAGGCAAAGGTAGCTCAAGGAATCCCATGGTAGGACAGAAACAAACACAATTGAATCTTATTTTGGAAAAGATATATTAGGATGTTACACAGATTTATCAGATGAAAAATGGTATGGTGTTGTTCAGCCCTTTGAAAATCAACCTCTTTGTATCCATGTTGATTTAAAAGTTGCTGGACACATCATTGAGGGCGATGCACACTCCTCAAAACCCGAGGGAGTTCGAATTTGGGGTGAAAAGCTCCAATGGGTTGAATTATATTCGAAAAGGTGTGATTATGAGGTATTATGTCGTTGCCACAATTTGATCGTGCCACAAGCATTTTCGGCTACATTTCAAACGTCCAAATTCAAGGATGAACCACTAGTCATCCAATACTTGATGAAATGCAAAAAGCATTAGACATGTATCATGCTTTGGCCAATCTTAACTTTTGTGGAGCGGATGAAGAAGAGCATCGGAAACTATTAGAAAATAAAAACCTTCACCGAGATTCTTCTTAACCAGTTTTCCCAGTCATTCAAGAATAGATATATAGGCCTTCCAAAATATTTACCACAAACATTAGATTGTAGAGTTCCATATTGTTGCGTAAACCAAGTTGTGCTGATAGTTGGGATCTAGACGACAACGAGTATGATGAAGATGAAGCAGGGGAAGTCAATGAAGAAGAGAAAGTAAGTAAAGACGAAGATGAAAATGACGATGATGACGAGGTCGTCCCAGAAAATGACGAAACTTAATCATTGTATTTTACAAGACTGTATCATTGTTATGTCGTTATACTTTTCTTAAGATAAGTTATTTCTAAATTGCATCATTCATAACAATCTCAAAATAATTAAATTGCATTATTAATAACAATCTGAAAATACTAAAAGTGCATCATTTATAACAAACCAAAACTACTTAAAATACATCATCAAACAAAATACTTAAAATAGATTCATCCATTTATGGTCATGAATAGATGTTCCGCCACCGCGAGATGTGCCGCCACCGTGAGATGTTCCGCCACCGGAGATGTGCCCTCCACCACGAAAGGATCTTCCACCATGAGAGGTAATTCCACCGCGAGATGTACTTTCACCACGACCCCGTAAAGGACAGTTGCGCTTATCATGAACAATATAATTGCAAATTGAGCATTTTCGAGTGTATCTCCTGTAATGGAACATCCATTTCATTAGGAATACGAGAGTACGATTGCCTTTTCAATTTACGTACAAATGCTTTGTTAGCAACCATATAAAATGGCTTCGGTGGCCAATAATTATCATTATCAAGTGGGTAAAACTGACCGGCATACGTTTTTGTATAATTTTTCACGGTATATTTTGAAGCCACATATAGCGAGGCGTTCCTTCCAATGGTGTGAAAACACTTGAAGGCATGAGAACATGGCATGTGGTATGATTGCCACATGTGCATGTTCTTGACATCTCACAAATTGTGTGAATGTTACCTCCACGATCTTGGTGCACACTTGTTGTGAGTTCAAATATACGCTGTATCAGGTTGTACTCAGTCATTGAGAGTTGCTGACACTTAAATTTGTGATACTCTAATAATTGTGTTGGTTTTGACATCCAGTTCAGATTGTCTGGCACAAATCTTTTGGTCGCCTTTGATCTGGTCACGAACCGCTCCACAACTTGCATAAAAGTCATTCTTATAATTGCGATAACGGGTAGTCCCCCTGAAGATTTCAACAAGCCATTGAGTGACTCAAAGCTGTTTGTTGTTAGCATCCCCCATCTTATACCTTCATCTTTGTGTAATGTCCATTTATCTTTATTGATTTTATTCAACTAGTGGAAGGCTTCCTCATCCGCCCGCCTAATCAACTCTATCCTCATATGAAACTTCTTCTTTTGATGCTCTGTTGCAGCCGCCCATATCCAATTCTTTAGTGCTGGGTTTCGATATACCTTCTAAAAATTTGCCTTTAAATGCCTTAAATAATAACGATGGTGGGTAAAGTGCGGCCGTCACCCATGCAAGTCCCACATATTGCTCAATATGCCAGAATTTCTATCTGATATAACATATATATCCATTCGATCCTTAATAACGTGTTGCCTTAAGTAGGTCAAAAACAAACCCCATGTCTCTGTGCTCTCATTAGCTGCAATTGCAAAAGCCAACCCCATTCGCATCCATTCCAACTGCAATTAGTAGCTTGTTGTCGTATACCCCGTACACATGTGTGCCATCTATTGAGATTACTGACCGACAATGAGCAAAACCATCAATGCATGGTTTGAATGACAAAACACAAACTGAAAAATATTACCGGTCACACCATGTTTCGACTTGAGCTTCCATTCAATAACAGTACCAGCATTGAAGTGTTGTAGAGCAGTCACGTATCTCGGCAACGTCTTGAAAGAGTTATCCCAATTACCATAGACAATCTCATGTGTACGCCTACGCCCAAGATATGTCTTTCGCCTACTTATGATTTTGCGATACACTTTCAAAACGGCTGTAATGCAGTCTTTAATTTTGAACCTGGAGAAGTTTCAATATCAGCATTTAGCAACAAGGAGCCTCATATTAACATCAAAATTTAAATAAACTTGAGCGAAAGGGGTACCTTGGGCTTTGTGCAATGTCGTCAACTAGCACATTAACAATCATATCGATATCTAGATTAAAATGATCATGCGCACATTCACCCACATCACAAGCATGCTTTGGGTAGAACTTTGAAATAATCCACATCTTATCATCAGGCTCCTTACCACAGAGCATCCATTGACAATCTTGATTTTTTTCGCCAGACCAATCGCCAATTTTTTCGAGTGGAATCATCAACTTTGTACTCCCCCATCTTCTGGATGCAAAAAATCTTAACAACCCTTTGCAATGACTTTTTCAAGGTGAATATCATGACTTTTTCAAGGTGAATATCATGCCTTTTTCAATATGAACATCCTCTTTTACAAGATCGTTTGGCTGTCAAGATCGTTTGGCTCTTTTCACAATCTTTGACGAATATTATCCTCATCCCTAGTAAAGACAAAGGCATCAGGGCGACCTTGAAGATGATCAAGATAGGGAATCTCGTTGGAATGCCATTGAATCGGGGTTTCTTCCAGCATCGGTTCTTGCTGTTGGAATTGGCTTTGCGGCGTCGACTCTTGCTGGTGAACTGGGTGTTGCGAATTTAGTACTTCCTGGTATGACGAGCTTTGCATCATCGCTTCTAACAGTGGTACTTGACTTTGAGGATTAATATCATCCGCACTTTCACTCGCTAAAAAAGAGACTTCATCCTCTCATTCCTCCGCATTAGGTATGTCATCACTATCACTCGATGATGATTCTATATAATTCGGATAATCAACACCATCCAGTAAAAGTCTTTTCCTACAGAAAATAAGTAAAATATATTAACTACCAACCATCAAAATATATAGATTATTTAAAGTAAAAATAATGGACCTACCGATAAATATTGCATGGGTTTGAGGAATGATCCACATTTGGTGCAACGAGCTCATTTTGCGTAAAATTTCCCTACACAAGAAAGTAGAGTATTTTAACTACTAAACAAAAATTAATACTATTGATGTTCAAAAAGTAGACCTACCGATAGTAATCAACTACACCGAAACTTGAGGAAGGAGCATCGTTTTGAATAGTTAGATAGGCTGAGGATGTTTCATTCTGATTCATCCATCCTGATTGAGAGGACTACCCGATATTATTCATATCAGGTGTATAACCCCTAAAAATTACAATCAACATCCCTATTACCATACAAATAATAACCATATGCTGCTGCTGCTACTACTACTACTACTAATAATAATAATAATAACGAATATTTACCATTATCCATCAAATTACTGGTTTAAAGCTTCTAGAGACATTTGACTCCTCAAAATGTCTTCATAAGTACTCATGTCAGGATAAGCGTTAACATGAGTAGGCTCCGCATCAGCGACTTCAGGCTGAACTTCCTGGCGAATTCTAGATGGGGCTTCCCGGCGAGTTATATTCGGGGCTTCCCGAGGAGCTCTAGCCGGGACTTCAAGACGATTTATGGGAACCTTCTTGACATACATCTCAAGGAAGTTCAAAGTGATACATTCCCTATAATCATCTGGCGCCTTCAAATAATCAGTCAAAGAGTCATCATCTACGATATGCCACACGCTATAACTAACTAATCCTTGCGGTGAAAAAGATATTGGATATCTGGCTATCATAGTTAAATCAAATTCTCGCCTACTAACTTTAAGTCTACTATACAAGGCTTGGAGTATTCTTGAATATTTTAGGTCGAGTGGAAACCTAACATGGTATTTTGGGGGAATCGTAACACAAACTATTAGACTCATAAATAATTTTTCCGTCCCAAAACAACGAAACCCTAATAGTTGGAACATCCTCCATTTTTTACTCATTTAGAAGATGGATGAATATTTGTGTTTTCCTTCGTCCAAAATCCGCTTTATACAAGGTTTGAATGAGTTTAAAGGTACCATATAACGCAACAAATTATTGCGCCATGCAACTTTATGTGAAATTAAGTACGGATGAGCAATAGAATCTACTGAAAAAACAGTGGAATTATTGAGTTGTATAACGCAGCTGCATTAAAGGACTTAACTGTAACTGCTCAGTTAAGTCATTTACTGCGCTATACTGACTTGTATATCCTGCGTTATACAAGTCAGTATAGCGCAGTAAATGATAGTCAGTATAGTGCAGTAAATGACTTAACATTTACTGTGTTAATGGTACTTTGATATCAATTCTTTTCCTTGGGGTATTTTGGTTCTTTATTTTCTTTTTTTTTTTTGTTGTGTGGGTGGGGGGGGGGGTCATTTAGGTTCCAGACTCCTTGGAATCTTCACAAACGAAGTCAATATAGTTTTAACTACTTCTTGTATATGCAGGTGTTACTCATTCACTGAAATAACATTGATCTTATTCAAGTCACATGACCCTTTATCTTTTGGTTTTTGAGTTAATGAGGGGACAAACTTGTTTTGAGATAACTAGGAACATCGAACTTGAAATACTACTATTAATCAAATAAGTGTCACGACTCAGAAGTGCCGGCAACCTTAGTGCCGAGCTAATCATTCCGTTTAAATTAACAGAAAATTGAACTTAATGGAGAAGTACCACTGAATGTAATAAGATAGATAAATCCACGTCTAGCAATATCCGAAATACAATACTAAACTAATACTTCCTGGGTTCATTTTTACCTGCCCAATTTTGATTTTGTATGACCCTTAAGAATTAATAAGTGAAGTATATATTTTACAATAATATTCATATTAATTGGTCTATATTTTTAATAGAATTGGCAAATGATTTGAAAACGAGTAATTAGTGTTAAGGGTAAAACAAGAAAAGAAGTTTGTCTTTCTCTTCTTGATATGCTAAAATAGACGAATAAAAATTAAAATTTATTTTTAATATAGTGGACTAGTGAAAGTGAACGAAAGGAATCTATATATAATATAAAGCTAGGCATAAACAAGATGATATGGCACTCTCTATGACAACCATTACTATTTTTCTGTTTTCTCTTTTTTTGATATTTTCCCTTCCATTTCTCTATATAATAATAACACAATAATTAATCTACTAACTAATAGAATTAACAAAAGGCTCACCCACCACCCACGTTGCATTAAACCCTTTTATTGCATTTCAATGAGCATCATAATTGCATATCAGTTAAAATACCTTTTCACCTCCCCTTTTTCTCATATTCTCATAATTTCACATTTAGTGATCTATTATAAATAGTACTAACTAAGATGGTGCTCAAAGGTGAATCCCAATTTGGTGTTTTAATATCATGTTTTCAATCCCCGTTTATTGCGAATCTGACTGTGTTTAATTGCTTCCTGTTTTCGTATGCTTCATGTTATTGATACCTTTCCTAATGATCCATTCCGATGAAACAAATCCAAGTCCTCTGATGACAATTAGGTATTTTTACTTTTTAAATTTACATATGTATCGTAGTATCTTAACTCTTACATAATAGTAATATTTTTTTCGTGTTTCATTTTTGTCGTATGAAATTTGCATGAAGTGGTACTTTTAACAACTACTGACAGTCTGGAGATAGTATCATTCATTTTCCAGAAACAAGGTATGACCGACTTCTGTTTATTACTATTTTTTCCAATTTAAGTTCTAATTAATCTTCATTTTTTTTCTTGGTTGTAGCTTTAGTTTTTTTTTTCTGGATGGAATGGATTGAGTCCGGAGCCTAAATGGCATAAATTTGCCACAAAAAAACCAAAATGGTATGCCTTTTTTTTTCAAAAAAATGGGTATTTCGTTGGATAACCAACGAAATACCCGCATAAAAGATTCGTTCATACCCGAATTATTTCAGTCAAATTTTTTTTTTTTTTTTTTTTTAATTTTGGTGCATTTCGTGAAATGCTGAACGAAATGGCATTAAATTTTTTTTTTTTTTTAATTTCGTTTATACAAAAAACAAAAGTAAAAATAAAAATATTTTTGGCTTATTTCGTTGGCATAAATCCCAACGAAATAGGACAAATTTTTTTTTTTTTTTAATTTCGTTTTTGTTAGCCAAATTGTTAGCCAAATAAAAAAAAAAATATATATATACAATGAAAGTCCGCCTCTCCGGCGTACTTTTTTTTATGTTCAACTAAAAGTCGCCGGAGGGGGCGACTTTTAGTTGTGTTTAAGTAAAAGTCCGCCGGAGGGGGCGTACTTTTAGTTATTCATACAAGAACCATACATATTGCGTACAAACTATAAGATTTTATTATAGCCAACCAAACCAAACACGTAATGTTGATAACCAAATTCATATCAACTTTTCATCATTATTATTATTAAAATTGTACTCAGTTTCTACACGTAATGGGCATAAAAGTTTGCCCATTAAATTTTGCCTTATAAGGCAAACTTTTGTTATACCTTAAGGAAAACTTACGCCTTATGGGGCATACTTTTAGTTATGTTTTACGGGACACACTTTTAGCTAAGGCATTACTAAAAGTTTCCCTTGAAAAGTTAAAAATATATATATGCTTCGAGGAAAGTACGTTTCTCGGCAGACTTTTTTAGTTGTGTTCAACTAAAAAGTCCGCCGGAGGGGGCACTTTAGTTGTGTTTACAAAAGTCCGCCGGGAGGGGGCGCACTTTTAGTTGTGTTTAAATAAAATCACCGGAGGAGGCGACTTTTAGTTATTCATACAAGAACCATACATATTGCGTACAAACTATATATATATATTTCATTCATGTACCAATGAAATAGGATGAATATATATATATTTTTGTTTCTTTTGATGAGTATCCAATCTCAATGAATAACATTTTCCCACTCAATGCGGATAAGTATTTGCCTACCGTCGAGGAAGTGGAATACTAGAAATGACGTATCGCATCATAAAGTACAAAAATATTAGTTGGTGCCATGGCAATAATGGAAGCCCTATCTCTTATGGAAGACACAACAGCCCATATTGGCAACGATTGCAGTCAGACGTTACTTCCACTCTCTCGTTTCGTTTTTCTTCTTTTGTCCTTCTAAGAAAATTGCTTTACATATAGTTCAAAGTTACTTCATGTTTTTACAATATTTCAATCTTTATATATGTGGAGATTGGATACTCATCAAAAGAAACAAAAATATATATATATTCATCCTATTTCATTGGTACATGAATGAAATATATATATATAGTTTGTCTGCAATATGTATAGTTCTTGTATGAATAACTAAAAAGTCCGCCCTCCGGCGTACTTTTACTTAAACACAACTAAAAGTCCGCCCTCCGGCGTACTTTTACTTAAACACAACTAAAGCCGCCCCTCCGTACTTTTAGTTGAACACAACGAAAGTCTGCCGGAGGGGGCAGACTTTCCCTTGAAGCATATATATATTTTTTTTAACTTTTCAAGGGAAACTTTTAGTAATGCCTTAGCTAAAAGTGTGTCCCATAAAACATAACTAAAAGTATGCCCCATAAGGCGTAAGTTTTCCTTAGTATAACAAAAGTTTGCCTTATAAGGCAAAATTTAATGGGCAAACTTTTATGCCCATTACGTGTAGAAACCGAGTACAATTTTAATAATAATAATGTTGAAAAGTTGATATGAATTTGGTTATCAACATTACGTGTTTGGTTTGGTTGGCTATAATAAAATCTTATAGTTTGTCCGCAATATGTATGGTTCTCGTATGAATAACTAAAAGTCGCCCCTCCGCATACTTTTACTTAAACACAACTAAAAGTCCGCCCCCTCCGCGTACTTTTACTTAACACAACTAAAGTCTGTTCTCCTAAAATGCGACTTTTAGTTCAACACAACTAAAAGTCCGCGAGGGGGGCGTACTTTTTGAAGATATATATATATTTTTTTTATTTGGCCTAACAATTTGGCTAACAAAAACGAAATTAAAAAAAAAAAAAAAATTTGTCCTTGTTTCGTTGGTAGTCCAACGAAATAGGCCAAAAATATTTTTATTTTACTTTCGTTTTTTGTATAAACGAAAATTAAAAAAAAAAAAAATTTAATGCCATTTCGTTCAAACATTTCACGAAAATGCACCAAAATTAAAAAAAAAAAAAAAAAAATTTATTTGAAATAATTCGGGGCATGAACAAGCAAGATGCGGGTATTTCGTTGGTTATCCAACGAAATACCCATTTTGGTTTGAAAAAAAAAAGGCATACCATTTTGGTTTTTTTGTGGCAAATTTATGCCATTTAGGCTCCGGACTCGAATGGATTAGAGGGAAGGTGTAAGATCCATTATGAAAAAGAGTATCAAAAAGTGTTGTAAAATGAAATTTTGTGCCTATTTAAAGAGAGATGATTTTATAGCTCATTTACTAAATGTTTTTAGTTTTATGTCCTTTTTACGAGAGGTTTTCATGTTTACACATAAGAGATTTGAAAATATCCTTTTCATTTATTCAAATTGTAAAAGAGTAAAAGATCTTATTTTCTCTTATTTTTAAAGGATGGTGCGAAAGAGGGAGAGATCCTTATTTTAATAGTTAATTATATGACAAGCTCCACATACTTGGGTTTTAATATTTTTCATGAACGTCATCTTAAGGAAAACTAAATTCATATGAAAATTAATTTGTGTTAGGATTAGTCCGTCCAAACAAAAAATGTTTATAAATAATTTTCTTAAACGATATGTTTATAGTTGACGAACACAATTGTCATTCAGCTTTCACATAACTAATTTTACTAATATTGCATAGATAATATGACAAAATTATTAATGCATATACTATGAACTCTACTAAATAAAAACTAATATAAAAAGTGTTTACCCCCAAATAGTGGATAACAATTAAATTTGTAAGTGGTGGATAGGATATGTGATTAGACTTTATCATAATATAAGGTAGTAACGAGTAAATAATGATATGCATTAGCAAATAACAAGAATGGAAACTAGAAGAGAGTTGACAAATCGTGAATTGGTCCTACTGAAGAAACTTCTTTTAACCGAGCCAAAATACTTGAGGAAATATTTATGCCACTTTTCTGATTACGATTTGTTTAATAGTGAAAAGCTAACCTAAAAAGGAAGGATAAGCTTAGAAGTGGAGGTTCCGACCCCCGATCAAAAGCGGGGAGGATAAGGTTCCTTTCCTCCCAATAACCGGTATATCCAAGCTCGATTTCACTAAGGTCTGTTGACTTTATTGATATTACAGGTGACGCTTCACCCGAGGAGGCGCCCTTGGTAAAGAGGCCTAGAAGGGCCGACCAAACTTTAGGGGCCGAGACGGCTTAAAGGGCTGAAACCACTCGAGGGGTAGAAACAACGTCGGCTACCAACCTGCCCTCAAGTGGCAAACAAGCTACTGTGGCCGAGATACCGACAACGGCTGATACAACTCCAACTTCTTCTCCTGCTCCCTCTTCGGAACAGGAGAACCTTGATGATATGTTTGCCAATACTCCTCCTGCTACGGCGGAAGCTTCGGGGTTCAGTCACCTCCGTATTCCTCGAGCAACGAGGGCTGTCAGCCGGTCTACTGAGTTAGGTTCGAGATCTAGACTTATAGATATTTTTCCAGCCTCGAGTGTAGAGCCGAGGAGGACTAGGTCGGCCGTGGTCACCGTCCCCGAGGACTGCAGCTTTTTATCTCGCCCTGTGGGGGTTGCTAGTTCTCTAAGACCTCTTGTTTCAGATTCGGATAAGGAGAAGATAGAAGGACTCCCGTGGCAGTGTCTTATAAATGAGGTCATGCACACCGGCAATCGGGTAAGTATTATTACGTATCTTTAAAGCATCCGATGTATGATTCTTTATCTTCGCTTGTCGATTTCATATCTTCGTTTATTTTACGTTTGCAGAGCGTTGTGCTTGTGAATGAAGGCTTCGTCCGAGCCCAGCACTTGGTGGATGATTTGAAGGCCTAGCTAGATGCTCAAGGCCGAGAGACCGAGAAGTTCAAACTTCTCTTGCGAGAAAAAGAGGATCAGCTAAGCCTGGTCATCGCTCCCCCGAATCTTCAATCCTAGCTTGAGGCAAGAAATTTGAGAATCTTCGTTTAAAGGCTAAACTCGATGATGTAGAAAAGAACGAGCTCCTGGACGGGGATAACAAAAACCTCAACCTAGAGAATGCTGACTTTGCTACCAAAATTAGCGAGTTTAAAGCTACTATCGCCAACTAAGGGAAGAGCTTGATTCTGTCAAGGTCGATGCTGAGAAAACGGTAGAAAAGTTCAGACAGCTCAAAGCTGAGAGAGCTGCCGAGAAGGAGAAGTTGAGGATAATCGAAGAAAAGGTCGAGACGCGAGCCCGGATCAGTGATGAGCTTAAGGGTCATCTCGAGAACGCTGTTCTAGCCAATGATGCTCTTCAGACCGAACTGGCATCTGTCAACGAGGTTCGGATCACTCTGAGTGACATGAAGTCCGAGCTAGAAGAGAAATTAAAAAAAGCTCAGGTCGACCTGAAGGAAGTTTGTAAAGATATAGAGACCACCGAGGCTCGTTCTACGCTCTTGGTTGAACATGAACGGTGGAAATCCCCGAGGGTTACTGTCACGACCGGTACCCATGGACCGTGACGAGTACCTGACCACTACTAGCCAAGCACTCCTATGCTCGCATTTACTTCTCACTGATTAACCTGGGCCCATACATAATCTACAACTGAGCTATACTGTCTCCTAAACAATCAACACAAGAAACATCGTCTCGAGAACTCACGGCCAAAGCATACATGTAAACATAAATACTGAGAGTAGCAGCGCAAGCCGATTAGGCCGCGACATGTGCGGTACAACAAACAAGCGTCGATGAGGCAGCATAACATCACGGCTACATAACACTGTCTACAGACTTCTATGGAATACAGAGTGTAGAAAAGACAGGACAAGGCCCTTTCATACCCGTATATGTACATATCAAACTAGCATACCAAAGGCTGTAGCTCCGATCCAAATAGAGCTTGCTGGCTGGAACTGGGAAGAGGTCCTACTGGTCTGGCTCACTCGGCTGGCTATCTGAACCTGCAGGCATGAACGGAGCATCCACAAGAAAGGACGTTAGTACCAACGGAGTACTGAGTATGTAAGGCATGAATAGTAACATAGTAAGAGATACCGAACGTGGAAGATAACATAATGAAAGTATGAAGATAAAGTAATATAAAAGAGATCAGATAAAGTAATATACAAGAGATCAACCTGTGCCTCTGAATGCCTTTTTAAGGCGGATGTCGTGCATGCTTACCTTCTTAAAAAAAGACTTTTCCATATATACATATATAATATCTTGTCCGGCCATTAAGGCGCGATATATATAGAATCTTGTCTGGCCATTAAGGCGCGGTGAAATATATATAGCATCTTGTCCGGCCATTAAGGCGCGGTGAAATATATATAGCATCTTGTCCGGCCATTAAGGCGCGGTGAAATATATATAGCATCTTGTCCGGCCATTAAGCCCGGTATTATCTTGCCCGGTCACGTAGGCGCGGTGTTATATATATATATATATATATATATATAGTATCTTGTCCGGCCATTAAGGCACGGTCTTGTCCGGCCATGTAGGCGCAGTGTATATCTAAATTACTCATACATAAATACATATACATAAAAATACATAAATGAAATCAACATCATCATTAGCATTATCATTATTACTATATCATTCCTTGAAGGATCAACCATCGTAAGATGAAATCGACGATGTCATGGGAGTCTCGAGAATCATGAACTTAGATAGCACTGAAAATAGAATCATTATCTTCGCCATATCTCACCTCGAAGGAACGAGTAACATGAGGTGAGACAATCAACAATAAGTAAGATACAGGGATTTATGGAATGACTCAATAATTTCATAATGCGCTCAAATCATAGCTTTGGAATTTCTAGAATAGAGTCATCATCATTGTCACAATCATTTATGAGATCATAACATAGGAATCATGCCTTTGAAAGAAAGGGATGAGCCTTAACATACCTGTTCAGCCTCCAATTATCTACACTTATTCGTCCGAGCTCGCAAGTCTACCTTTAAGAGGATTCACACTATTGTTAGACTCATCGTAGTATACTTGTACTAAGCTTTCAAGTAAATCTTTCTAGAATCTGCCAAAATTTCGGCAGCATCTCCTCTGTTTATATGCCTAGCCTGAAATCTCAATTCAGCAACCAACAACAATAACAACAATATCAGCATCAATAACATCATTTCCAACACTATGTACCATAAAATATTCCTCACGACGTTTTTCCAATTTCCACAACCAACAAATTTATTATACGACCATTTAATCACTCTATCTTCATGAATAAATCAAAAATAATATTAGTAAGGAGAGATTCATACCTTATTCTTGTTAAAACAGCAATATCTTCAATATCCACTTTGAATCCACGTCAAAATCCACTGCCAAACGATACTATAACCACGATTATGCGCTACCCGAGCCTTGGTTCCTAGATTTTACTTGATTTGGTATCCAATTTGATGGGTGGAAGTTAGGAGAACTTTCCAGGGGGTTCGGGATCTGTTTGGGGTGTTGTGGAGTGGAAATGAGGGGTTAATCCCCTATATATAAAGTTCTAGAGTCGGTTTTCACCGACCTAGACTTTGCCCTTCTCGTTCACGGCCTTGGGTCGCATTCGCGAAGGGTTAATACCTAACACTCTTCGCGTTCGCGGCCCTGTGGTCGTGTTCGCGAAGAGCAATTTTGTGCTCTGGTGGCCTGACTTGTAACATTCATAACTCTCTACTCCGATGTCCTATTGACGAACGGTTTGTTTCGTTGGAAACTAGACTTCATGAACTTCAATTTAGGCTTTTGATTTACCCCAAACTCCTCTTATACTAAAAGATATTCTTTCTCCAAGTAGGGCATAATTTTCCCCTCATATTTTCTTCAAGATCCAACAAACTTAATTACCCTGGGCTCACTTGCCCTCCAATCCTTCCGTAACTTATTATATGAACTTAAACCCGCATAAACATAAGATAAGAGCATCTAATCGTATATATCCTTGAAGAAAACTCTAGAGTCCACACCTAGAGCAACCAACACTTATAAATCTCAACATACAGAACTACGGGGTGTAACAGTTACACTCGAGCAGGTTGAACGGGGTATGGAAGATATCCCGACTCGCATACTCAATGCGAGGATAATCGAGAAAAAGGCTAAGAAAGCTCTCGAGGATAGCTCCAAAGATGATTCCGAAGAGACCATTTCTGAGAACTCGGGTTCTTCTCATACCGAGTAAAATAGGGCCTGTACGAGCCTTTTTGTTTTTGTCTTTGATCTATGTAAAAATCATAAGTGTAAAGCTTCGGTTTATTATGCCATATATGAAATGCGTATTTCCTTTTTGCCATCATTTTCTTCGATCTTTGAGTCGAGTACATTTTATTATATTTGCTTTTAATGTTTGTTTCGTAATGAGTGACTGAGGTTCGGCCCTAAGCCTTTCATCTGTTTCTCTTAGAAAGTCGAGTCAATCTTAACTCATTGGTCGTGGGCTTTATTTTGTTCGGTTTTGTATTGACCGAAGACTTATAGATGGCTTACCCGCGGGGCCTTTTTATGCTTTGTGAATTCAGACGTCTCCGAATCACCTTGGGCATTCAAGTCGAGCTCTTTAATTATTTGACCTTCTTTCGACTGTTTGAGTTTAGTGGATTAGGTTCGGCTAATTGTAACCTTTTAGGTTCGGCTAATCGTAACCTTTGTGCCTTTTAGGTTCGGCTAATTCTCAAATTTTATCTCATACGGACTTCATTCGATCCCTTCTGCTCTTACCGTTGCAATACTATCTGGGCACGATTCGTTCGATCGTTTGGCCCTTACATTGAAACCTAGTACAGGAGGTTCGGGTAGCTACAAAAAACACAAATTTTAAAAATTGTTTCAATGTTAACGTCGTTTCTTCTTTTTCTTCGATGAGCTCTTCTTCGCAGTGTGGGTATATCTTGTCCCCTAGTATTTTGTTCGTCCACAGAACGGGGAAACACTATTCAAAATATGATGCTGAAAAATATCTAGTCCTCGGTATTTAGCTGGCCTTCGAGCTTATAGGCACTTAGCCTCGTCTTTATAGGGTAACACGTTGTCTTTTGTTGCCTCGTTAAAAATCTTATCGGAAAACTCACTTCGAGACAAAATCGAGCTACGAAAAAGAGTGCAACACGTGTTTTCAGACCTAGATCTAATACCTTCAGAATTTATTCCAATGTGACTTCTGGAAAAAGGATAGGTGAGAATTTTTAGAATAATCACAAGGGTTAACTGATCATACCTCAACAATAGTATTTCTTCAAATACGCCATGTTCCAGTTATTGTGTAGCTGTTGACCGTCTATGGATTCCAACTGATACAATCCTTTGCCCGTTATTCCGGTTACCTTATATGGTCCTTCCCAGTTCGGCCCCAACTTTCCATCATCGGGGTTTTTAGTGTGCAGGGTAATCTTTTGAAGCACTAAGTCCCCAACTTGAAAATATCAAAGGTTCGTCCTTCGATTGTACTATCTTCCCATTCGCAGCTTTTGAGCTGCTAAACGGACCAGCGCATTCTCGTATAGTTCATCTATTAAGTCAAGCTGTACGGCCATAGCCTCTTCATTTAACTCGTTTGTGCTCTCCAACTTTTACGGGGATTAAAGTCTCGGCCCCGTAGACCAGGGAAAATGGCGTTTCTCCGTGCTTGATTTTGATGTCGTTCTGTAGGCCCATAATACCTCCGATAGCATTTCTTTTCACTTGTGTTTTGATGTCTCTAACTATTTCCTCAGATTTTGAATTATGGTTTTGTTCGTTGATTCGTCCTGTCCGTTTGCACTCGGGTGATACGGAGTTGACATAACCTTTTTGATCTTCAACCCTTCGAGGAAGTTATTAACTTTGTTACCAATGAACTGTCGTCCGTTATCGCAAGTTATATCGGCTGGGATGCTGAACCGACAAACAATGTGGTCTCATATGAAGTTAATAACTTCCTTCTCTCTAACTTTCTCAAAAGCCTGCGCTTCAACCCATTTTGAAAAGTAATCAGTCATAAATAAGATAAAACGAGCTTTACCTGGGGCCCATGGTAAAGGACCGACGATATCCATTCCCCATTTCATAAACGACCAAGGGGACAGGACCGGGTGCAGTAACTTTTCCGACTGATGTATCATCGGCGCATGCTTTTGGCATCCATCACATTTACGGACAAAGCTTTTCGCATCCTCTTCCATTCGGTTCCAGTAATACCCTGCTCTGATAATCTTCCGAACCAAGGCTTCGACACAGGAGTGGTTACCGCAGGTTCCGTCATGGACTTCGCTCATTACATAATCCATTTCTCCGGGTCCCAAGCATTTTGCTAGAGGTCCGAAGAAAGATCGGCGATATAATTTATTGTCCACCAAACAGAATCGGGCCGCTTTAGTTCGAAGAGACCTCGATTCTTTTGGGTCGTTTAGGAGTTTTTTTATCATGCAAGTACTCGATGTATTTGTTGTGCCAATCCTATGTCAGACCCATTGCATTTATCTCGGTGTGATTATTTTCCACTGCCGAGTTCATCAATTAGATGATCGTGCCAGAATTGAACTCTTTCGCTTCAACCGATGAGCCTAAGTTGGCCAATGCATCTGCCTCGTTGTTCTGCTCCCTCGGTATATGTTGCATGGTCCATTCTTTAAACCGATGCAATATTACTTGAATTTTTTTCAAGTATCTTTGCATTCGCTCATCCTTGACCTCGAAGACGCCATTGACTTGGTTCACGACCAGAAGAGAGTCGCATTTTGCTTTGATTACTTTGGCCCCTAAACTCCGAGCCAATTCTAGACTTGCAATCATAACCTCATACTCAGCTTCATTGTTAGTTAATTTCATGGTTCTGATTGATTGTTTAATAACATCACCTGCGAGGGCCTTAAGAACAATGCCCAACCCGGTACCCCTTAGGTTTGAAGCCTCATATGTATATAGGGTCCAGATACCCGAAGCCTTTCCCGAAGCTAACAAAAGCTCCTTCTCTACCTCGGGAATCATGGCGGGGGTAAATTCTGCTACAAAATCGGCTAAGATTTGAGATTTAATAGCTGTTGTAGGCTTATACTCGATGTCATAACCGCTAATCTCTACGGTCCATTTGGTCAACCTACCCGATAGTTTCGGTTTATGCATGATAGTTTTTAATGGATAAGTAGTTACTACACATATGGGGTGGCATTGAAAGTAAGGTTTTAGCTTTCTTGAAGCACTTACCAATGTCAAAGCTAATTTTTCGAGGTGCGGATAACGGATCTCCATATCTCCTAATGTCCTACTTACATAATAGATTGAAAATTGCATACCTCCTTCTTCTCTAACAAAAACGCCGCTTACTGCAACCTCGGATATTGCTAGATGTAGGAGCAGTTGTTCATTTGCCTTCGGCGTGTGCAGCAAGGGTGGGCTCGACAAGTACCGCTTCAAATCTTGCAAGGCCTTTTGACATTCTGGTGTCCATATAAAGTCATTCTTCTTCCTCAGCAAAGAGAAGAAACAATGACTTTTATCTGATGACCTCGAGATGAACCGACTCAGAGCTACTATCCTTCCGATCAACCTTTGCACTGCCTTCACGTTGTTCACTACTTCAATGTCCTCAATGGCTTTGATTTTGTCCAGGTTAATTTCAATCCCCTGGTTTGATACCATAAAGCCCAAAAATTTGCCAGATCGAACCCCGAAGGCACACTTCCTCGTGTTCATGTTGTATTTGCGAAGTACATCGAAGGTATCCTGCAAATGTTTTAAATGGTCCTCTATTTCCAGGGACTTGACTAATATATCATCAATGTAAACCTCCATTGTTTTACCTATCTGTTCTTTGAACATTTGGTTAACTAGGCGTTAATAAGTTGCTCTGGCGTTTTTTAATCCGAATGGTATGACATTGTAACAATAAGTCCCATATCGGGTAATAAAAGAAGTTTACTCCTATTCCTCCGGGTGCATTCGAATCTGGTTGTACCCAGAGTAGGCATCGAGGAAACTTAACATCTCATGCCCGGCCATCGCATCAATTATTTGATCGATGTGAGGCATAGGGAATGAATCCTTCGGGCATGCTTTGTTTAGATCTTTATAGTCAACGCACATTCTAAATTCTTTTACCTTTCTTCGGCACGACAATGACATTGGCCAACCAGTCTGGATATTTAACCTCCCGGCTAGAGCCTATTTTTAAAATCTTTGTTTCCTCATCTGTTACGAAGGCATGTTTTGATTCGGCCATTGGTCTTCTTTTCTGTTTGACCGGTGTGAACTTCCTATCGAGGCTGAGCTTATGCGTTATCACTTCTGGTGGCACACCTTTCATGTCTATATGGGATCACGCAAAACAATTGGCATTAGCTTGAAGAAATTTAATTAACTTGTTCCTGAGCTCCGAGGTTAGCCCTGTGCCCAGACATACCTTTCTATCCGGTAGATTCACGAACAAGATGATCTGCTCCAACTCCTCCACGATAGATTTGGTCGCATCCGAATCATCCCAAGAATACGAATGATCTAGGCACATCGAAATCATCCTCTTCGCAATCCGGGCTCGTCTCTTTTTGCTCTTCATTCGAGCCCGCATTCTTTAATTGCCATTGGTGTCTTTGTCTTTGATTGGCTCGTTAGCCTTTTGAACCGGTTTCTTCAAAATAAGGGGGGCTTCTTCGACCGCGAACATTTACCTTACTGCGGGTTGTTCACCACGGATAGTTTTTATCCCTTCCGGAGTTGGGAACTTCAACATCTGATGTAATGTCGATGGCACCGCCCTCATGCTATGAATCCACGGTCTGCCGAGTAGAGCATGATACTTCATTTTCCCCTCGATGACATAGAATACGGTCTGCTGAATGGTCCCGTCTATGTTGACCGGCAAAGAAATTTCTCCTTTCGTAGTTTCACTTGCCATATTGAATCCGCTGAGCACCCGAGCTACCGGAATGATTTGATCCAGCAACCTTAGTTGTTCTACCACTCCCCATCGGATAATGTTGGTTAAACTACCTGGGTCAATCAAAATGTGTTTAACTTGAGATTTAAAAATAAGAATAGAAATTACCAATGCATCATTGTACGGTTGAATGATGCTTTCTGCATCCTCATCGTTGAAGGAGATGGAACCCTCGGGCATGTAATCCCTGGTCCGCTTTTCTCGTACAATCGAAACCTTTGTTCTTTTCATCATCAGCCCTCGTGGCGCATCCGTTCCTTTGATTATCTGGCTGATCACGTGTTGTGGCTCCACGGCCGTACTCGTTTGTGATTTTCCCTTCCTTTATAGTGGCTTTTGGCTTCCTCACTCAGGAATTCTCGAAGGTGACTATTTTTTAACAACCGAGCAACCTCCTCCCTTAACTGACGACAGTCCTAGGTTTTATAGCCATGAGTCTTATGATACTCACGCATCACATTCGTGTCCCTCTGAGCTGGATCGGATCTCAACGGCCTTGGCCATCTGGCTTATGTGATACGTCCGATAGCCAAGACAAGGTCTGATGTGTTGATGTTGAAGTTGTACTCTGATAACCTTGGTACATCTCCATTGCTGGCTGAACTACCAGCGTCACCTCTCAATAGCAACCCTCGGCTGTTTGACCCACGATCAGCTCGCTTATCACCTATACTTGAGAAATGGCTGGGGCCACTTCTTCCCTTATCCGACCTAAAGCTGGATTTCTCCGGTTGAGAGTATGGTCGATATCTATCCCTCGATAGCCTTGTCTCCGGTTCATAGTTCCTCTTTGACCTTTCAGAGTTCTTACTTCCATTTATTAGACCGGGGGGGAGTTCAAGCTGATCATCCTCGACTCGAATCTTGGACTCGTACCTGTTATGGACATCGGCCCAAGTTACCACCTCGTACTCCAATAAGTTCTCTCTTAATTTAAACGATGCAGTTGAGCTTCGGGGATTGAGTCCCTTAGTGAAAGCTTGGGCCGCCTGATACGCTCAAATTACACCTATTAATGGTATAACGCGGACGTTGTCAAATATAGTAACCCAACAAGATTGGGGTCGAATCCCGCAGGGAATATGATGTGAAAAGGTTACTAAAGTCATAGGATGCTAAGTTTAGGTCTAATGTCTTAATCCGATAATTTTGGTAATAGTTGATTTTTCTATGACTAATTGCTATCTACTTGCTTTGGTGGAAATTTATGGTAAAAAAAACTAAGGTTGTGTCCCCGTTAGATAGAGTGTATGATCATGGGTATTGATCTTGATATACTTCTAATGGATCATTATATAAATGCACTTAATCTCTATATGAATCTCTACTATTTCCCAATAAATAAAGATTATCTCTTTCTATGATTTTTCCAAATATAAGAAAGTAACTATGAAGAACGATTAATCATGCCAAGTAAATTCTTCTTATTCCTAAATGAATTTATTAAACAAAGTTTAAAGCTTTGAGTCCTTGTTATTTATTCTTACCAACCCTAATTATTTTCCCAAATAAATCAAGGTTTATGGCTTTAATCAATGTTTGCAACCATTAATTATGAATGAAGAACGAAGAATAAATAAACCCTAATAATCCATTATGTGTATATCAATCACAATCCCAATCACAAAACACCCATCAATGGGTTCACAACCCTAGTAAGGAAATTTAGCTACTCATATAAAAAGAAGAACAATTGACAATAATTGAAATCATAATGCTTACGAATTGAGTGCTTGATATTGAGAGGAAAGTAACTGTAATTGTTTGTAATCCAAAAGACTTCCAAAACTATGAGTATTTTGTGCTATGAAGAATAAAACTAAAAACTGGTGTGTTCTCGTATAAGAAACCTATAATGTATTTATAAGACCTAAATCGCGAGAAGTGAAAAGACGCAATCGATTCTGTCGGGTTAAGTTTACGATCCATTCTACGGTCCGAAAAATGGGCGATGCGCGGACTATCAAATTCCTTCCTTTCATCCGTCAAAGTGTCTCCACTTTTCACGATACATTTCGACGGACCGTCAAATATTATGCGGTCCGTATAATTGTTCGAAGTAGAATGGCTCTTCAAACACTGCTCACTGTGACCATTATTCGGTCAATTTGACAGTCCGCAGAATGTTCTGTGGCCCGTCTAATTTCTCCGTCAAACTGCTTCTTCAGTGATTTGTTATTTTCTCCACTTCTTCAATTTTTGCCATCAAAACACTTAATACCTGAAATCCAATAAAAAAAAACACGTAAAATCACGTAGACTTGCTTAAAAACAAGTAAAACTTATAGCCGAAAAGCATCGATTGTGGCGTAAAATCATGCCGCATCTACACCCCCAACTTAAAGTATTTGCTTGACCTCAAGCAATCCACACAACACAACTACTCAATCTAACACCTAGATATCACAGAGTAAGAATGTCTACATTGGTTTTGACTCTCAACTGCCGGCATGCTTGTATTTATTTAAAATATATTTTTTTCTTTCTTTCTTTCGTGCAAGAACCACCCCATTCTTCGATTTTCAAACCATATATACAACCCAAGAACGCTAAGACTAACAATGAAGCTTCAATGCATGACATTACATTATCGAACATATTATGCTGCACACAAACGCTACTGTAGACGGTCACTTTATTTTGCGCAATCCTCATCCTTATGCCCTCACATAGGTCAAAGAATGTCCCAACACACATATATACAACAGGAATGGGACGAAGATGAATGAGAAAAGAAAACACTCACACTCACAAAGAATTTCATAGCTACACATGCAAATACCATAGGCTTGCCTTATTTTCTATGTTTTCATCCTAGGCTTGTTCGGTTTTGATCACATTAGGACTTGTTTTGGCTTGTAATGTAGGCTTAGGGACGGGTAGGATATCTTTTGGATATTAGTGGCTCACCCTCCTTGAACGCTACCACAACTCTTCACCTGAATTCACCCCTTTTCTTTCCGACCCCTTTTATTTTCTTTCAAGTTTTCAACCTCGATGTGGTTTTATTCCTAAACAACTTACAAATCTTTTTGTGTTACAATTTTTCTGATTTTTCTCCTTTTGATTATTATTATTATTATTATTATTATTATTATTATTATTATTATTATTATTATTATTATATTATTATTATTATTATTATTATTATTATTATTATTATTATTATTATTATTTTGCACTTACCGCATCGAATCTCCACTAGCAGACTCCACCACCCCTAACTTATGTTTTTAACATCTACTTCACATTTAATTCACCCCCAACTTAGGCATTTTGCCTTATCTATCTAGTAGCATCAAGGAGGGAACGGGTGCGAAGATGGATTAATTGCACAAAGGGTAATGTTTCATAATTGACTAGCTAAGAAAAAGGTCAAAAGGCTCAAAAAGGGAAACTAGGGATATTTTCAATTTTTGGTGAGGCTTATTTAGGAAAAGTGACTAGTTATACAAAGAAAGCCTAAGATCATCTCACAACCAAACTAACTTTCGGATTTCAAACACGACCAACCGGGCAAGTTCTAGATTATACATGCATAAACAGAACCAAACTAACAACTCACACACACATTGGCATAAGGACAATTATTTTTACAAATGTGACCTCCTAAGTAGTCATTTATCGCACACAATACCATCATCAAACGATAGGTCCAACAGTTTCATCAAACGATAACAACATGCCATCAGTTACAGAACAATACCAAATAAGTCAAAACTACTCTATTCAACCTAAGCAACATCCTAAACATGCTAGTTTCAACAAAATGACGCCCCTCAGGAAAAGAACTCCCCGCAAAGAAAAGCTGAGGGGGTCCTAAACACATATATACAATATTCACAATAAACACATAGCCCACCCCCAATTAAAGAGTACGCATTGTCCCGAGGCATAAAAATAAGCGAACCAAAGGGACAGTGGCTACTCCGACCGTTTAGTGTCCCGCACATCCCGAGGTATCGTCATCTCGGTGAGTGGTATCAGTCGCACCGCGCTCGCCGGAACGATGGTACCAACCGGCCCATGTCGGACTCTAGCAGCGACGGTTCCTCCCCGGGACCGTGGTACTAGTCCGCCGTGATCACAACACTAGGCGCCCACATCTCGCCGCAGGGGCACGGGGTGGACGCACGCCCTCCACAAATCGGGTGGTGCCCTCAAGAGAGCGTCGTCGAACCTTTCGAAATTGCTCGTCCTCCCCACCGTCCTCCTCCCCATCATTCTCGCGCCTTCCTCCCTAGGCCTTTTCTAATAGCCCGCGGGCGGGGAATCATCTCAAACAAATTAACAACAGCAAATGTGAGGCCAAGTCTAACGTCTGTGCTTGTGGCG
Source organism: Lycium ferocissimum (assembly GCF_029784015.1). Taxonomy (NCBI): domain Eukaryota; kingdom Viridiplantae; phylum Streptophyta; class Magnoliopsida; order Solanales; family Solanaceae; genus Lycium; species Lycium ferocissimum. The sequence goes on from NC_081347.1 coordinate 18,233,493, forward strand.
GGGTTGCCGATGCAAGTCCCTCTTTAACCTTCAATGCTAGCACATCTGTCTTCAATTGAATCAACTCTGTTTGTATCATCCCCAGATAGATTATAGGGCTTACCTTCTCAAGCTCCAGAATCCGCCGCTCAAGTCCATCAATCCGAGAATGGATGAGTTTATGAAAATCCTCTCACTTCTTCCTTGAGGGCTCCAAAGCTGCTGCCACCCTTTTATCTACATAACCCTGCAGCTGTCCCATCAAGTGAGCAACCTCGCTGGGCCGCCTATCGATTCGCTCACAAACGCATCATAGAGATTTTCGGATTAAACCCTCGTATCATAACACCGCTGTGTGCCATAGAAGCCGAGGCCACATGCGGTCGCTTCCGAGAGGTAGGAATATTGTGAACAACTGGAGCATCCTGGGGAGAGGGCCCTGTAGATGTACCCAGGGTGCCTGAAATGGACTGAGCTGATGTGCTCGTTAGTGCTCTTCCGCGACGTGGCCGCAGCTCACGTACGATCGATGCGGGGGCAGGCAGCCCAATCCTGGTGAGCTCTATAGGAACATACGGGAGTAGGGTGAATGTCCCCATCTCTGCGTTCTTCCGAGATCATACACTTTCTTAGCTAGTAATCGATGATCTCGGTGCATAATGATCTAGATTTTCCCGTAAGCATAATCGTAACGAGGCAAGGACATGCGAGTGACAACTCCTTGGTCATTTCTCTCTCGATGAATTTGTTGAACCACCAACTCCCCCATATTTATGTTAGGTTCCTCGACATGATTGCGCTTACGAGTACGGCCCGCTCGAACCGCAACGTGTTATCCGACCGATCGGGGAACAACCTATGGATCAACATGCTCCACCAAAATTTTCCTTCTACTGACAAATCCACTTTCTTTACCGATAACGAGGTGTTTCTAATCCACTCAGGGGAACCCCTTGCTATCACTGAAGCAACCCACGGTAACTCAGCCAGTTTGTCGTTCCGATCACCACCCAACCTGTATTTAAGCTCATTCTCAGGTTTGGCGGTACATAATCGGGGGCAAAGTAGAAACGATTGATTGTCTCGTGTAGAGATACACTCCTTCCGGGCCCGGATTGTCACATCCGTCAACGAGGGTGGCTTTTTCTTCTAGCCGAACCGGCTTGAAAGTATTTTTTCACTTTCGCCGCATAATTAAGATGGTAACTCCCCCGCACCAGAGATTTAATGTACTCCCCGGAGGGTGGCTAATGAAATTCCACCGATGGTGGTCAAGAGTAGCAAGAATACGGAAAAACCTCCGTCCGTCTAGCACTTGTTTCTCCTCACGGATGCTTTTTTCGCACCACCCCTCTTTCTCTCTTCAAGACCCTCGATCATACATTTCTTCGGGAGCTCCCAAGATAGAAAATCTAACACTGTGCTCTGATCTTCCCTTCATTCGAATTTCTCGTAGCCTGGTAGCTTCCACTTCATCTTCCGAGCCGGCCAGAGACAATGCCCTCTTCAGACCGGGGGACACTTGTACCGAGTAGCAACTCCCAGTCGGGGTGACTCTTTGCCGCCAGCTGGCTCGTCATCCCTCAAAGACTAGTTGCCCCTTGGTCGGACCCGATCACCGAGGCTCCCTCGCGACTTTGGAGCTCTCGTCCCTGTACCCTCTACCCTCGAAGTAGCTGGAGCACCTCCTCGAACCTTGGGAGGCATACCTGTGGAAAGCATGTCAGTATCACCTTCAACTTATGTATTAAATGCACGATATTTTTTTTTATATGCTCAGAATTAAAGCGTCAAATGTTTTGATTTCGTCGAGAGTAGTTATACGGCGCCGCACAATTGGCCGTCAAATGGCAACAATGACATTGTTAAACGCAATCATTTGACGACGATGAAAACACGATCCGCAGAATTTTCTCATGTCCGTCAAACCTACCGTCAATGGTATCAAAGGAAATGAGTGGGTTTTGGCTGGACCATTTTCTGACGACGAGGCTTGACGCTCCGCAAAATTTTCTCGCGGTCCGAATAAAACCTACCATCAAACGGTCACAAAGCATTATACTCGAACTAAATTTTGATGACACCTTTTCGCGGACCGTCAAAATTTCTACTTTATCCGTCAAACTTGTTATCAAATTCTTCTAGCCGGGCCTGCCGTTCGTTGTTACACTCGACTCTTCAATTCACACACAAGGTGATACATCACCGCAAACTTGTAGAACTCATATAAAGCCGAGGTTACTCAGACTCCACCCTTTTCTTTATCAATTTTTTGACTTAGGCATTTCATCGGATCAGCTAAGGCATAATGTCGATTGAATCCAAAGGCTTGAACACAATCATTGGAATGCCCTCCAACCCAATATACCATCAATTATGAGTTCATCAATATCCAATCTTGTGCACAAACCCCACCCCCAACATATATTATGAATTATGGAATATAATTCCTGCGCCGATTATCATGAACATAAAATCACATACGCTGTTGCTTGTTAGTGCAGTAGTATAGCACAACAATCACAATTTTCTCATTTTAGACTTTGGTCTCTAAGAACAACCAGCACCCAATTTTTTTATTTTTATGATTATTTATTTATTTATTTTTAAAGACGGCTGGGATTTGTGGAAACAGAGAAGAGAGGAAGTTATAGCTGGAAAGGAGTACGTTTGGGGGTATAGCTGGAAAGGAGTACGTTTGGGGGTACGTGGGGCATAATTCTAGGTAATGGATGGGAGGAGTTGTGAGGATTTATGTTTGAGTGGGAAAAGGCAGGTGAAGGATATGTGTTTGGGGGTGTTGATTTGAAACGGTTATGCGTATATAACCCACCCGCCTTGTCATTAATTAAAAAAAAAATTAAAAAAAAAAAACCTACCGGCCCAAACCCCCTTTTTCGGGCCCCGTAAAAATTTTTTCGGGCCCCTTTTTACTTCCAGATTACCGGGATAGTTTAACGGGAACCTTTTCCCCCTATGATATTTTTTCGCTTTTTTTTTGAC
>NC_081347.1:18236574-18259321 GCF_029784015.1 Lycium ferocissimum
CTCTTATAAATACACGATTTTAGGTTTCTTGTATATTATTCAATACAGAACTCAATTTTACTTTTCCTTAGTATTAGCTATTCATAGTTTTGAAGTCTTTTGGGAGATTACAAACAATTGCAATTAAATTCTCTTCAATTCTAAGCAATCAATTGTAAGCATTATGATTTCTACTTCTTATTGTTCTTCTCCTTCTATGAGTAGCTAATTTCCCTTACTAGGGTTGTGAACCCAATTGATGGGTGTTTTGTGATTGGGTTTGTGATTGATATACAGATAATGGATTATTAGGGTTTGTTTATTCTTCATTCTTCATTCATAATTAATGGTTGCAAACATTGATTAAAGCCATAAACCTTGATTTATTTGGGAAAATAATTAGGGTTGGTAAGAATAAACAACAAGAACTCAAAGCTTTAAATTTTGTTTAATAAATTCACTTAGGAATAAGAAGAATTTACTTGGCATGATTAATCGTTCTTCATAGTTACTTTCTTATATTTGGGAAAATCATAGAAAGAAATAATCTTTATTTATTGGGAAATAGTAGAGATTCATATGGGATTAAGTGCATTCATATAATGATCCATTAGAAGTATATCAAGATCAATACCCATGATCATGCACTCTATCTAAAGGGGACACAACCTTAGTTTCTTTCATAAATTCACAACCAAAGCAATAGTTAGCAATTAGTTACTAAATACCCAACTTTTACCAAAACCATCGGATTAAGTCATTAAACCTAAACATAGCATTCTACGAATTTAGTAACCTTTTCACACCTTTTATTCTGTGGGATTCGACTGACCTTGTTGGGTTACTATATTTGACAACGTCAGCATTATACCATTAATAGGTGTAATTTGAGCGTATCAAGTAGCAAACAAGGTGTGATGGAATAAGCAAAAGACTTCAATCAAAGCAAACACTATGTAGTAATTTCAAAACCATATTCCCCGGCAGCGACGCCAAAATTTGATACGCTCAAATTACACCTATTAGTGGTATAACGCGGACGTTGTCAAATATAGTAACCCAACAAAGTTGGGGTCGAATCCCACAGGGAATATGGTGTGAAAAGTTTACTAAAGTCATAGGATGCTAAGTTTAGGTCCAATGTCTTAATCCGATAATTTTGATAATAGTTGGTTTTTCTATGACTAATTGCTATCTACTTGCTTTGGTGGAAATTTATGGTAAAAGAAACTAAGGTTGTGTCCCCGTTAGATAGAGTGTATGATCATAGGTATTGATCTTGATATACTTCTAATGGATCATTATATGAATGCACTTAATCTCTATATGAATCTCTACTATTTCCCAATAAATAAAGATTATCTCTTTCTATGATTTTCCCAAATATAAGAAAGTAATTATGAAGAACGATTAATCATGCCAAGTAAATTTTTCTTATTCCTAAGTGAATTTATTAAACAATGTTTAAAGCTTCGAGTCCTTGTTATTTATTCTTACCAATCCTAATTATTTTCCCAAATAAATCAAGGTTTATGGCTTAAATCAATGTTTGCAACCATTAATTATGAATGAAGAATGAAGAATAAATAAACCCTAATAATCCATTATGGGTATATCAGTCACAAACCCAATCACAAAACACCCATCAATGGGTTCACAACCCTAGTAAGGAAATTTAGCTACTCATAGAAAAAGAAGAACAATTGACAATAATTGAAATCATAATGCTTACGAATTGAGTGCTTGATATTAAGAGAAAAACGTAATTGTTTGTAATCCAAAAGACTTCCAAAACTATGAGTATTTTGTGCTATGAAGAATAAAACTAAAAACTGGTGTGTTCTCGTATAAGAAACCTATAACAGGTATTTATAAGACCCTAAATCGTGAGAAGTGAAAAGACGTAATTGCCCATCGGGTCCAGTTTACGATCCATTCTATGGTCCGCAAAACAGTTATGCGGACCGTCAAATTCCTTCCTTTCATCCGTCAAAGAGTCTCCAGCCTTTTTCACGATACATTTCGACGGACCGTCAAATATTATGCGGTCCGTATAATTGTTCCGCAGGAATGGCTCTTCGAACACTGCTCACTGTGACCATTATACTGTCAATTTGACGGTCTGCAGAATGTTCTGCGGCCCGTCTAATTTCTCCGTCAAACTGCTTCTTCAGTGATTTGTTATTTTCTCCACTTCTTCAACTTTTGCCATCAAAACACTTAATACCTGAAATCCAATAAAAAAACACGTAAAATCACGTAGACTTGCTTAAAAACAACTAAAACTTATAGTTGAAAAGCATCGATTGTGGCGTAAAATCATGCCACATGACCGCCCACTCCTCCGGGACCGGGGGAAGTTCTATTCGTTCCCTTTGGAACCGATTCATGAATTCTCGTAGCAACTCATTATCTCTTTGGGTGATTCTAAAAATATCTGCCTTTTTGGCCTGCACCTTCTTGGCCCCGGCATAGGCTTTGATAAACGCATCTGCGAGCATCTCAAAAGAAGTGATGGAATGCTCAGGCAGATGGTGTTACCAAGTCAATGCCCCCTTGGATAATGTTTCACCAAACTTTTTCGGCAATACCGACTCTATTTCATCCTCCTCGACATCATTGTCTTTTATGGCATAGGTGTACGAGGTCACATGCTCCAGTGGGTCCGTTGTCCCATCATATTTTGGAATATCCAGCATCTTGAACCTTTTCAGGATCAACTTTGGGGCCGCACTCGGAGGGAAGGGCCTTTGAATGTATCTCCTTGAATCCGGTCCCTTCAAGATCGAGGGCGATCCCAGGATTTGGTCCACTCGAGAGTTGTATGTTTCCACCCTCTTCTCCGTTGAATCGACCTGTTTTGCTAGAGTTTCGAGCATTTTCAAAAGCTCTGTAGATGTACCGGCCCCAGATCCGTTGCTTTCGACAATTCGTGCCTCCTCTCTCCTTGGTTCAGTAGCCCCTTTCGGCTTTGCCGAAGCTGCATTGTTGTCTTTGCTCTGGAGCTGAGCTATGGAAATCGACTAGTCCTGCAACATTTCGAAAATCACACGTAAGTTAATTTCATCTGGTATATCTGGTGTTTTCTGGGTCTGTGAGGCAAAGCAATTGAGCTATGGCTATTCAAAGGGTCTGTGGCCGGAAGGGCGGCATTCTCCTGGTTGACGGCATTCTGCCGGTTAAGGCCTTCTCTTGAGTTGACCGCATTTGGGTCGGCTGGGTTAACAGGTGGATTTCCTAACCCGCTGTTGTTCTCATTTTCAGCAACTATCTCGTTGTTGTTCACATGACCGGAGTGAAAGCTGTTTGCCATTTCAAACGTATTTTCTGCAAATCTGCAAACTTTCAAACAACAAGTGAAAAACGAAGAAGCAAATTAAACCACCACTATTATCCTATGCCCCACGGTGGGCGCCAAACTGTTTACCCCCAAATAATGGATAACAATTAAATTTGTAAGTGGTGGATAGGATATGTGGTTAGATTTAATTATAATATAAGGTAGTAACGAGTAAGTAATGATATGTATTAGCAAATAATAGCAATGGAAACTAGAGAAAGAGAGTTGACAAATGCTGTGAATTGTTGACAAATGTTGTGTATTGGTCCGGCCTGGAAAAAACTTCTTTTAACCGAGCCAAAATGCTTTAGGAAATATTTATTACCATTTGTTGAATAGTGAAAAGCTAAAAAATGAAGGGATAGCTCTCTATTTATAGGTAACAGTAAATGGGCCCTAGTACAATGTAGAAAAAGTCTTTCTAGAAAAACCCTAAAATGGATAAGGCCATTCCGTACGGTTTGACACCCGTACTGTTGTCAGCGCAAGTGGCCGAATGGTTGGAGGACGCGTGGCCTGCTCCGTAGCTGCTTATCCGGATCTATATTGAGTGTGCTCTTTAGGATCGGTTTTACCGTGTCCGGTAAAAATACCCTCGGTGTCGAAGCAGAGTTGTACGTGTTCGTGACCCCTCGAATCTATCTTTTATCCCGGTTTCTATCGGATACAAGTTGACCCGATTTTTACCATATACAAAAAGAATTTAGTAATTTTATTTTTTGAAAAATAGCACAATCAAGTACTATAAAAATTATAACAACCATATAATGTTAAAAGCCAAAGGATCCTTTATTCTCTCAATTACTCTCCCTCTTCTGCTTCTTTCTTCCTTCATTCCTTTGAATTCAATGTATAATCAATGCGGTATTAATATGAAATGGAAATAGTTTTCTTTAATCGTGGTTTATATATTGAGTTAAAAGTTTACGTCATTTTGTAGTTCTTCTATAGCTCCTTTTAATTACCTATCTCTCATCTTATATCCTTCCTCAATTAACTATTCTTCTTTCATTTTTCATATTCTTTCATTTTCTTGCCATTTTTTTCTTTTTCTTGCCTATGTTCTTTTTATTCATTTTTTATTGATTCTAATGTTAAAATCAATTCAGGTGAATAAACGGTAAGATATTTTTCAAAGATCCCGAAGCTTAAAACTTGTATCTTAACTTATATGGATTTTCTTCACTTTTTATGTGCACATAGAATTTTTAGGAGGAATTTTCAAGAGAATACGTACATTTTTTGAATTCGTAATATTTTAATATATTTAATGATATGCAGGATGAAATGAAATTATTTTAGAGTAAAAGGCGGTTGTTTATGAATGGTGACAAGAAAATAAGGAAAGAAGAGAAGGACTTTAAAATAGCTATTTTATTAAGAAATGAACAACTATAAAGGGACGCAAGAAAGGAAAGAAGACGGAACAAGAAAGAAAAATATAAACTTCATTCGTCTTTATATTTAAATTTTAATTCTGAAAGCTTTAAAATTTAATTCTCTAATGATATAAATTAGTACTCTTATGCACATATCAAATGTACAAAATCAAAAAAAAATATTTAAATTTATTAACATATACACATAAAAAGATCAAATTTCCTTGATTCTTTCTTCCTTTTAAATGTTTTTTAAATAAAAAATAGTTTCGCCATATTAATCTATTTAGAATTTGAAAATAAAAAGAATATTACGAATTTTTGTTTTTACAGGATATTTTACTATTTTACTTTTAAAGTTCAATGATATGTTTTATTACCGCGCAAAACACGGTTAAGTTAACTAGTACTAAATTAAATAGGTTTAACCGACACACTAAATCAAGAACATCTAAGAGTTTGGGAGTACATTATTGTCACGATTCAATAAATTACGAGCTGCGACCGACACATGAATCTAGATACTTACAATTGATTTTATAAAGTGCTTAGCATATGGGAATTTGAAGCATACATGCCATAAACTGCTTAACGTAATTATGGAAGATGCTCTAACACAAGTGTACTGAGAAGGAAAAGGTTTTTGATGCTTGACTGCGTGAATCAGGTTCAGGCTTTGCTATTGTCATTTCTATTATTGACGTTTCTATCAGGTTAGCTAGTTAAGAGTGTAATATGACATAGAAATGAATAACAAGCGAATCCTTGCTAGAATTGTTTTTGTCATAAAGGCGAATTTGGGCCTGATCTAAACCTTTGCTATCGCGATCCAAGCCCCATGTTCGTGAACGTGGGCCTAGACCAACTTCGTCGTTATCACAAGAATGGGCTTGCTTTCGCGAAAGTCAACTACCTTTGTGGACCTTGCTCTCGTGGCCAAGGCTTTGCTTTAGCAGACGATGTCAACCGCTCACCTTAAATCAGTTTGTGATCACGACATATCCTCCACGATCGCGATAATATTAGTAATTGGTACTAACAATGTTTCTAAGTTGCAAAATGATCTGAACGTGCTGAAACCTTTAGAGACTTAACCTAAACTATACCAATAAATCATAAATGGTATAAACAACGTATAACCATGTTCTACTAAGACTTTTCTTAACCAAACACCCTATCTGGTCAAAACACATCTAATAAACGGCTTTGATAAAGCATGATTTGCACATACTATGGCTATGTAAAACTAAATCCATGCCACATAGACATGAATAAAATCTGTAACGTTTATATTATATATTTCTTTTCCTTAGCAAAAAAAGCCAGATCTGCAAATCTGTTGAAGATGGAATGCAACTGTATTCGAGATAGAATGTCGATTTCTGTATTAATCCGTTACTATTTCGACCTCATGAGGTCTATTTTTTTTTTTTAATTTAAAAAAAAAAAAAAAAAAACCTCAAAATTTCGACCTCATGAGGTAGTAATTCCCCAACCCCCCCCCCCCCCCCTCCCCCTCTTTTTTTTAGTAGTTTATATTAATTTAATTATAAAGAGATAGACAAATTGATACGTTTATTAATGTTACTGGCTTGATAAAATCTCGGTTAACCTAATTGAATTGATTGATTTCCCCAAATATATTAACGTGCTTCACTTTCATAGTTAGGATCCGTCTCTGACTGTGCTAAATATTACTTAATTTATGGAATCCATATTTAACCTAAAATTTCCATTATATCAAAATTTTCCCTTTTGTCAGTGGATCCGACACGTTGTCTCTCGACTTTGCATAGTCAATAGTGATAACTCCACTAGAGAGTAGTTGTTTAACAGTATTGCATCTCCGTCTTATGTGACGAGATTTTTCGTTATACATAACGCTCTCTGCCCTACCTATTGTCGCTTGGCTATCATAATGTATGCATAAAGGTGCCAAAGGTTTGGGCCAAAATGGAAATATCTTCCAAAAAATTTCGGAGCCATTCAGCTTCTTCACCGGCCTTGTCCAAGGTTATAAATTCAGATTCCATTGTACAGCGAGCGATACATGTTTGTTTGGATGATTTACAAGACACTGCTCCTCCACCAACAGTGAAAACATATCCAATTGTGGATTTAAATTCAGATGATCTGGTGATCCAGTTTGCATCACTATACCCCTCAATTACTGCGGGATATTTATTATAGTGCAAAGCATAGTTTTCGGTGTGTTTTAAATACCCCAAAACTCATTTCATTGCCATCCAATGGGTTTGATTGAGATTACTTGTGAACCGACTCAGCTTACTAATAGCACATGCTATATCTGGTCACGTATAGTTCATGATATGGATCAAACTTTCCAATACTTGTGCATAGTCCAATTGTGAATCACTTTCACCTTCATTCTTTTGAAGTGCAAAACTTACATCAATCGGAGTCTTTGCGATATTGAAATTCAGATACTTAAACTTGTCAAGTACCCTTTCAATATAATTAGGCTGTGATAATGCTACACCTTGTGGAGTTTTATGGATCCTAATTCCCAAGATCTAATCAGAAACTCCTAAGTCTTTCATGTAAAATTGCTAGCAAGCATACGCTTAGTAGCATTTATGTCAGCAATGTCTCTACTCATTATCAACACACGTCATCAACATATAAACAAACAATGACTTCATGATTTGGAGTGTTTTTAATATAAACACATTTGTCACACTTATTGATCTTAAATCTATTTGCCAACATTGTTTGCTCAAATTTTGCATGCCATCGTTTGGGTGCTTGTTCTAGTCCATAAAGCGACTTAACAAGTTTGCACACTTTCCTCTCTTTACCAGGAACCATAAAACCTTCAGGTTGTTCTATGTAAATTTCTTCCTCCAAGTCTCCATTTAAGAAAGTTGTCTTAACATCCATTTGATGGATTTCAAGACCATACACTGCCGCTAGTGCTATTAACACCTGAATGAATGTTATCCTTGTTACCGGCGAGTATGTGTCAACATAATAAAGACCTTCTTTTTGTCTAAAACCTTTAACAACAAGTCTTTCCTTATATTTGTCAATAGTACCATCAGCTTTCATTTTTCTTTTAAAGATCCATTATGAGCCTAAGGGTTTATTTCCTGGAGAAAGATCAATCAATTCCCATGTATGGTTGTTCAAGATTGATTCAATCTAACTATTGACTTCCTCTTTCCAAAATAGTGAATTCGAAGAAGACATGGCTTCTTTAAACGTTTGAGGCTCATTTTCAAGTAAAAAGGTCACAAAATCAGGTCCAAAGAATGTAGATGTCCTTTGACATTTGCTATGCCTTGGATCTTCTTTACTTGGTGTATTTTCCTTTGGTTCTTCCCATGGTCGTTTAGATCTTTCGCTGGAGGACTCACATTCATGTTTATACGGATAAATGTTTTCAAATAACTCAGCATTATCTGATTCAATTGTCGTATTAACATGGATGTCGGGATTTTCGAATTTGTGAACAAATAATCGACATGCCTTGTTGTTGGTCGCATATCCAATTAAAGCACAATCCACAGTTTTTGGTCCTATTTTGACCCTTTTGGGTATAGGAACTTGTAATTTAGCTAAGCACCCGCCACACTTTGAAATATTTCAAGTTGGATTTTCTTCCTTTCCATTTTTCATATGGAATACATTGTGTTTTGTTGTGGGGCACTCTATTGAGTATTCGGTGTAAGGATAGCTTCACCTCATAAGCTCTGCGACAAACTGGAACTTATTAATAAAGCATTCATCATTTCCTTTAATGCTCGATTTTTCCTTTCCGCAATTCCATTAGATTGTGGTGTGTAAGGGACGGTGGTTTGATGAATAATTTCACACTCTAAACATATCTCTGTAAAAGGAGATTCATACTCTCCACCCTTATCACTTTTTATTATATTTATCTTTTTATTCAATTGATTTTCAACTTCATTTTTATATTGCTTAAATGCTTCACTAAGTAAATAAACATAGCAATATCAAGTCCAATCGTCAATAAAAGTTATGAAATACTTCTTCCCACAGCGAGATGGTATTGACTTCATATCACAAATATCTGTATGAATTAAGTCTAAAGGATAGAGACTTAAAAGGATGTTTAACAAACTTAGATTCAACACATATTTGGTATTTTAATTTATCACTCGAATTTAGGCAATATTTCTAAATTAATCATTTTTCGCAAGGTTTTGTGGTTAACGAACATGCCATAAATCATTTGACTCCAATAAATAAGACGAAGCTGGAATTTTATTAATACTGTCAACAACTATTACATTGAGTTTGAAAAGGCCCTCTATGAGGTAGCCTTTTACAACACACATATCAGTTTTGCTAACAACAACCTTATCAGAAACAAAAACACATTTGAATCCATTCTTGACTAACAGTGAAGTTGAAACTAAGTTTTTCCTAATTGTAGGAACATGAAGAAAGTTGTTAAGCGTCAACACCTTTCCGGAAGTCATTTGTAGGAATATCTTCCCATATCCTTCAACCTTGGAAATTGCAGTATTTTCCATTGAAAGCTCTTCTTCAGGTCCCGCTGTATAAGTAGCAAATGCTTCTTTGACAGCACAAATATGTCGAGTAACACCAGAGTCGATCCACCACTCTTTTGGGTTTCCAACTAAATTGCATTTCATGAACATAGCACATAGGTCATCAATGTCATCATTCTTTCCCACCATATTTGCCTAATCTTTTTTCTTATTTTTCTTAGGGGTCGGACAATATGAAGCCTTATGTCCAGCTTTCCCACAATTATAACAGTTGCCTTTGAATTTTTTCTTGTTCTGTTCCTTCCTCTATCCTGAAAGCTTCTTCCTTTTCTTATTATTTGGAGCAGCTTCCTCAGCGAAGTTTGCTCCCATAATCATTGAATTTCCATGCGACTTCCTTTAGGCCACTTTATTATCCTCCTCGATCTTCAAGCGAATCACAAGATCTTCCAACGACATTTCCTTGCGCTTGTGTTTTAGATAGTTTTTGAAGTCTTTTCACGAAGGAGGCAGCTTCTCAATCACAGCAGCCACTTGAAATGCCTCATTAATTACCATACCTTCAGTAATAAGGTCATGGATAAGGACTTGGAGTTCTTGAACTTGGGTTTTAACAGTCTTACTGTCCGCCATTTTGTAGTCTAGAAACTTGGCGACCACAAATTTTTTTCAAGCATGCGTCTTCAGTTATATACTTCTTTTCAAATGCAATCCACAATTCTTTTGATGTTTTCACAGAACTGTAAACATTGTACAAATCATCCTCTAAAGAACTAAGGATGTAACCCTTGCACAAGAAATCCAAATGCTTCCAAGCCTCAACAAACATGAAGAGCTGATTTTCTGGCAGTCCTTCTTCAGGAACAGGAGGTTCTTCGTTTGTCAACTTTGCATACCAAGATTGGTCAACCAAAAGAACATTCTTTGCTGTCATCCTTTGAAGTTAATTCCAGAAATTTTTCCTGGCTTCTCTGCCGGTGCCATGGCATGTGCAGCAGTTGAACAGCTTGACGATGCAATATTCGTCGCCGCAGCAGTCTCTATTCCAGTAGAAACATTGACATCCTTTTCTATTGCCATTTTTCTTTTCAATGTAAATAGTTGACAGACACTTTAATCAATGGCAAGCAAAAAAACAGAACAGTAAACAGTTAGGATTTATATGTTCAAACTATTGCACAAGTTAGCGATGAAGTTTTTATGTTCTTCAAATCATTTAACTCTTATGAACTTTAATAATCCGACAAAGTTTTTATGTTCTTCAAATCGGAATAGAAAAATTCAAGCGGAGTAGAAAATCATAAAGGTTTTAATCTCCAAAAATAGAATACAGATTACCAAAAATATATAAAGTAATTTCCTTAAGATTGTTATCAACCTTTATCCGAACCAGAAACAGAAAATTTCATAAACAAAACCAATATCTGAAAATTTTAGAAGAACAGTATCTAAAAATTTATAAGAATTAAAATTGAGCCCACTGATTGCACAGTGTGTCCTATTCCCCTCAATATACCCGATGTTGTGGAATATATCCTCCCAAGATAGAACGATTTACTCACCGTTGTAGCGGTACTGCAAACTCCGGTGATGGCTAACTCAATCGACGGCAGTATATCACACGAGTATTTTAGTGCAAAGGAAAAAAGAGAGAAGATCAGAAAATTCGTAAGGAAAAATCTGAAGATTATAACGTTATATATAGCTATAGAAGTGTTGGTTCAGAAAGGTCACACCCTTTCGGACAGGTTCTGTTCTAACAGATAAGAAGGAATATTTAAATTATTTGGAGAAAAGAAATGGGTCGGAAACGGATTCGAGTCATGAATTGAATAATTAATTAATAATTAAAATTAAATAAATTTGGTCCAAATAGATTATCAATCAAATCATTTGACCAAATCTGAAGCCGAGCCGAGCGAAGACGACGACTCGAGAGGAGGTCCTCTTCTCAACTCTTTATGAGCTAGAAGATGTGTTTCTATATAAAAGCACATGAACTTTCCTTTTCACTACCAATGTGGTAGAAATGCCTCTTCTAAAAAGCACCAAGGAATAATTCAAAATTCCATCTATATAAAATAGATTGGCAGACTTTTTAATTAACTTTGTTTTTGATTTGCAGGTGATCATCAATTCGATAGTTACCATTCACTTCCAAGGAAAGCAAGACAGATTTGAATACTGAAAAAACACAGATGTCATACATTAGAATCAGGCAATCAATGATCATCAAATTCCAGGAGATTAACACATGAAATAAGGATACTGCAGTATCTTCAAAACTGCAGGAAACAGACCTAGAACAGAACTATAAGATTGAATAAAAAGACTTTTGGACAGGTTACAACAGTGGTATTAGTGTGATTACATGCTCATTATGTTGTCACATATCCAAAGGATCTTTTTATAGAATCATATTTGAAGGAAAAGGTCGATAATGCATAGGACTGGATCAAACACAGAATCAGCTGAACATGAGAAATTTTCTAAAAGAATTCTATTCCATCCTTAAAGCCTGAATTTTAATTCAATGGACTGTGGATTCATAGCACCTGGTGAGAGCTTGAGGTATCAACATGGTATCAAGTCAAGGCCAAAGGATTTGCAATAGACAAGCTTTTAGATTTCTTTTAATTTAGCTACATGTATTTTTATTTCTTTTATTTTCTGCATTTTTAGCATCTTATACAGAACTTTGTTTTTTAATAAAGCACAATCAAGCAATCTGCTTGATAGTTTTTGATCAAAAGAAAAAAAAAAAAAAAAAAAAAAAAGAATTCCATCTTCCCTCCATTTTCCATTCATCAACACTAAAACCCCGATAAATACCCCATGTCAAACGTTTGATTGCAAAAAGGATATTGGCTGCATCACGTGGTCGGTGAAGCATGATGCGTGATTTCCGTGACCCTTTTAGCTCACATACACTTAACTTACTCTCTCCTCTAATTGAAAAATTGAATGTTTCACAATAGACAAACACCTAAAGTTCTTTGTTCTGATTTACCTTTGTCCTTGTCCTTCTTGACGTAAGCTTCATGCATCAATTCCTTTTTTAACTGACAATTTTTCATGCATCTATTCCTTTTTTTAACTGACAATTCAAACGGCAACATGATAATCATCTTCCTTTGCTTTTGTATTATCCGTCTTAGCTGACGGTATTCATTGAATCTTTGAATAATTAATAAAAATAATATTATAGATCATAGATGATGTGGTGAAATGAGTAAAGTTCTTCTATTACAGCCGAGCATAAATTAAGTGTTCGTCCGAACCACTCGACCTTAAAAAAAACACTATTATTTTCTGAGGTTAAAATTATTTTTTATGTATATATAGTAGATGTTAAACTATCTTAGGCTTCTTCGTATGTTTACTTTTTTATATTTTGAAACCCCTCGACAAAACTCTTGGCTCCGCCACTGATTGCAGGTCTTGTGTCTGAGTTTGCGAAAATAAAAAGAATTCTAATAAGGAACATTTCCTCTTTAAATGAAGCCGAACATGAATTAATTACATCAGCGAGTTGAGCATACTAAGTAGGCGTTTGGCCATGCGTTTTCTAATATATCATGGTTTGAAACCATAACCCCAAACTAGCGTTTGGACATGCCTTTTCACTCATGGTTTAAAACCATGGTTTCAAACCCCAAATCACGCAACAAGGCATGATTTGGGGTTTGAAACCATGGGTTCAACTTTTTTAAATATAAAATTTAACCCATAAATTTATATTTTGTAAAAAAAGACCCATAATTAAGTTGGTAGATATTTTTAACAATTACCCCCATCAATCATTTACCAATCTCATTAACTTCCACCAATCTTTATTTATGTCTACCAACCTTTAATTTATGTGGGAGGATTATATTAAAGAGTAGTTACATTACTATTCATGTTAATTTTCGCTTTTATTGAACTAAAGTTTGATTAATTGATGTTGTATTTTTTAGAAAGGCCTTTTAGTAGTGTACTAATTTTGTTATGTACTATGACTTGCTCATTTGGTAAGATTGTATAAGAACTGAGAATGTTTTGATAGTTTTTACAATTTGTGGGGTTTTTATATCTATAAGAGAAAATACAACTTAAAATATCCAAATTGCATGTCCAAACATGGTTTCAAATAGTTAAAATAAAAACTAATAAAAATAGAATAGAGGGGGAAAAGGAAAAAAAAAACCTCTAGTTCTGGACCAAAATTTCAACTATTTATTCCATCGGCTTGACGGATTTATAAAAAGTTAAAAGGTTGGGTCCGGTTTTGGATCATGAGTAGTTTATTTGAGTGGAAGTTTTTCAAGTTTCAGAATAATCTTTTAATTAGAACATAAATTAATTTTACAGTCAACTTTTACCTGAAAAATGGCTAAAATGATTTTTTAATAAAAACTAATGAAAATTGAGCGATTTTAAAAGTGAAAAAAAAATAGTTTGATAACTTTGCTGAAATAATATCTAGGCTCGATGACCTTTGTGAGATTAACGTTATAATTGAGGGACAAATCGACTAAAACAAAGTTCAAAATGAAAAAACAATAAGAGAAATTCCAATTTCCTATAGCTTTCTGGTTTTTCTTGACTTTTAATTTTACACTTTCAGAAATGTGGAAGTTCAATAGAAGTCATTGTTTAGCAGGAACAACAACAAAAAAAAAAAAAAAAACAAAAACAAAACAAAAACAAAAACAAAAACAAAAAAACAAAAAAAAAAAAACAAAAAAGAGAAGTTATTGTCACTTCTTTTTCTTTCTGGTAAGAAAAAACCAATTGGGTACTAATCAGTAATCACACTGTTTCAAAGTTACCTTCAAAATAGTTTTCTCTATATATTTCTTCTTTTTGTATTAATGTCCTTTTTCTACCATCTTATTCTTTTCATACGTAGACTAAACGCAACTTATATTTTTTGTATAGAAAAAAACAATCTCCTTTGGTTGACCATTTAGGACCCTCATTGAAACTGATGTTGTCATATGAAAAAAAGAGCCCATCATTTTTAGGTAGCCAATAAAGATTTGCCGTAAGTGGAGGTTCTCTTTGTGGATCAAATGCCTCAAAACATGAAATTAATTTACCCCGAAATAATTTGCACCTGTATGTAGTAGCTATACTAATTCCAAATTCAAAGACGCCTTCTGATTCAATTGTTTGATTCCCTTGTGGTGGTATTTTAGTTGTGCCAGCATTACAATTGAGTTCAAGAGGTGGTGAATTTTTAGGAAACACATTTTTTATGTGAACTATTGGTAAACTAACAACATAGTGTTATAAAATAATAAAGCAAGAACAAGAATAATTGTAGAGAAGAGAAGAGGAGAGTTCTTATTTCTCTTGAAAGGATTGATTTACGGAAGGAGAACCTTTATATTTATAGGGGAAAAGTGAACGATACGAAAGTCACTAACCACAATTTTTTTACCATTAGACATCCTGATAATAAATAATATTTATAACACTCCCCATGGATGTATTTGATAGATAATGTGCCTCGTTAAAACCTTACTATAAAAAATCCGGTGGGAAAAAATCTAGTGAAGGAAAAAGAGTACACATTCTTGCTAATAATATATTAAACCTTAGAGTTGGGACAAAACCTTGGCTAAAAAAGAGTACGACGCGTATTAACTCCCTAATGGGTACATCACTCCAAAACTTGAATCTTCGCATTCATTTGTGCACCATCTTCTTGAAAGTTGTAGTTTGTAGAGACTTGGTGAATAAATCGGCCGTATTATCACTCGAACAATTTGTTGCACTTGATATAATTTTGTGAAATAAGCTTTATCCCTTTATGAATCCACTCTCTAGTTGGGATATGTATGTTGCTACGTCTTCGGTCTTTGGATAGAGAGTTGCATCGAGATATAATATTGTTGATAATGTTTGTAAATGCATTCTGAATTGCTTTATAAATAAATGTTATCTTTATATGATTTAAGCTGTCATATAGAACAACATCGTATGTTGGCCTGTAATCCCTCGAAAGTCATAGCAAAATATATAAATGCATCAATTGCGCCAAAAGATATGGCACTTCGGGACCAAAAATCTTGCAAGTTTCTCATTTCAACTTCTTTATTGAGATAATCTATTTCTTTCAAAACTCTTCAAGAGTTTCAATAATTCTCAAGTCATCAACTTGCACTAACAATATGATAGATTTTGATTTCCACAAAAACGTAGGGATAAATAGGCCCTTAATCATTAAACATTCATTAAGGTGGTTAAATCACATTCACCACTTGATTTAATTCATAATAACGAACAAAACTTCTAGAACTTGTATATGCTTGGGCATTCAAAATTCTTCGATTTTCATATAATTTTGTCAAGTAATTCATATAGGATATGACAACATCTATTTCTATTTAAATATGTGACATCTTACGGTGTAGGACGACAAGTCCAATAAACTTTACGCTTACCAAGGTGCGTCATTTCACTTGATAATAATTTCGACGTTAGCATGCTTTAATAGACGTAGAATTTAGATCCTTACAATCTTTTACAATAATATATTGTACCAAAGATATCGTCGACGATATATCATTTGTATCGGTTCGCAATGTGACATAACTTATTGAGATCTCAAAATTTTTTAGGTACCTAACCTCTCGCGGGGTTTCATGAATTAATCATTTGATCCTCTTTCTTTTCGGTGATTATTGCGTTTGGGCAAATTGGTCTACCGCTATTTACTCTATCCTTCGGGGACATGAATTTAATAGGAGCATTTTGCGAAGTTAGAAATTAATTTTGGGTCGGCAAATGCTTCTAGCATTTGATTTATCTTTTGAATGAGGATCATACTAATGATATATAATTTATCACATATTCCTCAGCTGCTTATTCTCTCCCACTTATGTTAGAAAAACTAACATACACCCCATTTCTTTGGGGAATCCATCTTTATGCATCATGGTAGATTAATTAATCGTATACCACATATAAAAAACTGTTAGATGGAAATATCTGGTTCCTAACCACCGAACCAATTGTGAGGGGAAAATTTATCATAATTTAGCACATGAAGCATTGTTCTCATAAGCAATGGTTTAGCTTTTATCGGAGACATTCAATGCCAAACCAACTTGGATATAAACTAGCATTCACAAGATGAATTATCTTGATTACATAATCGAAAATTACGCTCTCAACTCAATCATTTTTGAGCAAGTAACTTTTGCATATGTCAAGCTAACGGGTTGACAATAAACGCACATGTGGACTGTCTTATCGATGCATCTATTTAAGACTCGCATAGCACAGAACGCCCATATTCACCTTTTCTATATTTTTCGAATTTGGAAATTCAATCCCAACATTAGCTAGTATAATCCAATCATGAGAACAAGCAACAAAGATAAATTCTTAAAAAATCTTACGGTTCTTCAATATATGTCGAATATTCAATAACATCATATTTGAATCGGGTGGCCAAATTGCTCATGCCAGTTAAAATTATCTATACTAGGTAAACTTCGGGTTTACCATGCCATGTGCTATTTGTTTTAGTAAACTTGGTTTACTATGACATGATTTTTTTTTTTTTTTGTACCGGTAAACTTCGGTTTTACCGTAACATGATTTCATCATGGTCATGTGTAGTATATGTTGGAAAATAAGGCGTGTAACCTTTCACATAGATATTTATTACCCACCATGATTTTGTAGATATTTGATCATCCCATCATTAATAGCTACAATATGATAGTCATTTACTTTAGTAAACTTCGGGTTTACTACTTGTATTTCGATCATAACAACTTTGGAGATAATGAATGCCATAATAATAAATAAACTCTTCAAGAGCTTTCAATTTATTTTCATAATCAAATATTTTGGACACTATATGATTCTTATATATAAACAATTAGGTTCTTCTGGACCTTGATTATTACTTTTGTACTACCAAATATTGCTTAGACACTGCAGGTGTCTAGAAAAAGAATTTGATTAGATATTTATGATGTCATGAAGGAAAACGGTAAGCGAGTGGACATTTAGAAATAATAAATTCATAATTGAATTTTAATCTGAACTTGCTTTAAGAGTTATCCATATCTTCAAATGAAATGACGTACGCAAAGTAAAATAAATACACATTAAATATTAGTACTATTAGAAAGTACAAAGTAAAAACTAAGTAATATAACAATCCAATGGTTATATTCTGACAATACGGACATGTGATATCAAATGGACTAATGAATGTAGTACAGTTTACACGTACACATGCAAAACATTCTTCGGCTGTGGATATACACTATAAACACATAGTGATAGCCATAAAATAAAAATGCACAAAGACTATAAAACTTATAAAGAAATGGTTTAAGATATATTTCACACCTTTCCTCCCATAACTTCGTAATGGTCTAATTAACAAAGTGATGGACACTTCCACGTCATATACTTAAAGTTTCAAGTCCTTGTTTTCATCAAATAGAATTATATCCATCTTGATAAATTTTCATCAATATGATAAAAAATAATGACTATTAATAAATCCTACTAGGATACAATAATTCAATTTTCTAACTTTAAAAGATTTGCATACATATAGTACTTTTTAAAGAGAATCCTTTTATGATGTATCGAAGACAATATAATAGTATTAATTTCGTGAAATTGGGTAGTGACCCATATCTCCTTATACCATAAAACACGAAATTATTATGGTTCTTATTAATGTATCTAGTGCCTATGTGGTTTAGGCTCAATCCAAAACAACGATCTCGTGGTTTACACGTACCTTAATATTCAACAAACAAATATTAGCTGTGCACTTGGTTTTGACATATTATTAAGAATATGCACTACATGACATATTGGTGTACTTCCTCGATGGAAAAATATATAAATTGTTATTTCCTTCAGGAAAATTAAAAACATACAGTAGAAAACATTCAACGAGATCTGCCATCTTTTGCCTTAAAATAAAATTGACCAAGATGTTTCTACGTACGACAAATACGTGCAACAATCACTTTATACCACAAAATAACATTTATATTATTTTATCTCTTCGGGAGGTGTTGTGGTATTTCTTCATTCACTTCAGGGAATGAACCTGGTCACTTAGATGCGCTTTATACATAATTTTCAATAGTTCTTTTTTTTTTTTCCAACCACAAGAAGATATTGCTTCAAATTATCTCTCATATATCTTACAACTTCTTTCTGCTTTAGGAGAAAATTTCAAAGTTTTACTTCTTAAGGAGTAATGCAAAGTTTAATCACTCGAGAGTAAAGTTAGAAGTTCTACCAACTTCGGAGGTAAATTTAAGAGTTCACTACTTCAGGAGCAAATTTCAAAGTCTTACTACTTCGGGAGTAAACTTCGAAGTGTAAATTTTAGAGTCTTACTACTTCAGGAGTAAACTTCAGAATTACTACGAGTAAGGAAATTCAGAATATTTCTTCTCAATTATTCTACCTCTTTTGGAGGTGAGTCGTGATATCTTCACAACCAAGTACATGTTCGTATTTATAGGCTTTACTAAATATTGTCACATTCACTTCAGGGAATGTATCTGTATTTGTGATATCTATCAAGAGCATATCTGAACGTGTCTTAAGCATATCAAATAATGATAGCTCAGTACCCTTTTACGATATTGCTACTTCAGGAGCAAATCGAAACACATATATAATGTAGAGAATTTTTTAACATATTCTCCATTATAGTCACAGTAAGCCTCCAAAATATTTACCACTGCTGATGGTCATATATATTTATAAACTCTACCAAAATTTCAGTACTTCCTTTAATATAAAATAAAATGTATGGTGCACGTACATATGATTAAACGATACAGAGTAAACGGACTAATAAAGAATCCAATCAAGTCCAGAAGGGATTGGTTAGCCTATTAGTTTAAGGCATCACTTACCTCAGCACCTCCGTATGTGACAAAAGAGCAAGAAGTTAAAACAATATTACTGGGTTTCTGTGTTAATAAAACAACCAACCACTTGTGTGAATTATTACCACCAAATATAAATACAAAGCACATACCTCATGAAAAATTGTAAGCATGCTTGACTGCGTTCACTATGAATCGTTCACTTAATTTCCAGTACCGTCAAGCTCTCAAACCCGGTAATTGTAATATGAATTAAACTCCAATAAAAGATTAGAGACTCGTGCTGATAACGTGTTATAAAATAATAAAGCAAAGAACAAGAATAATTGTAGAGAAAGAGAGAAGAGGGGAGAGTTCTTATTTCTCTTGAAGGGATTGATTTACAATGAAGGAGAACCTCTATATTTATAGGGGAAAAGTGACTTGATCCCAAAGTCACTAACCCTAATATTTCTCCTAAAGATAGACAACCACAATAATAAATAATATTTATAACACATAGGATGTTTTGTAGAAAAATAAGAGGAAGGAGAACAATGAGAAAGTTGGATTTTTCCATTGTTTTGAAATTGTTTGAAGAACTTTAAAGTCCACTGAACTATTGGTAAACTAACAACATAGGATGTTTTGTAGAAAAATAAGAGGAAGGAGAACAATGAGAAAGTTGGATTTTTCCATTGTTTTGAAATTGTTTGAAGAACTTTAAAGTCCACACACTGATCTTCTACACTTTAGACATCCAAAATTAAAAACCAAGGAAAATCTCATTAGATGATTTTATCCAAATTTTAAGTTCGGAAAGATCTTATAATAAAATCAACTTTTTGGGCGAATTCCCTTCGTACGGACTGGTCTTTAATTTTTGCCCTTGCTTCTCATTTAATAAAAGTTTGTGTGTCAAAATATCCTTATTCGCTGATCTACAAAATCAGAGATTCTGGGTTCGATCCCCAATAGAGTAGAAAAAGATAAATTTTGAAAAAATAGAAACTTTTCCTTGCCCAGCATAATTTATGTAGAAATGAAATTATTCACCATAAATTGTGTAGTAACTAATTCACTTGGCATAAGTTTATAAAAATTTGTCTCACATAAGTTTTGCCTTGCCCGGTATAAGCTTTGCCTTGTCCGACTTAGATTCTTTAGAAATGAAGTTATGCCAGATAACTTAATTTCTACAGAACTTATGCCGGATAAGGCGTGAAACTTTGCCTTGCAAAACTAGATCATAGATAACAAACGGTAGACCGAATTTTCTTTTTATTTTTTCGATGTTAGGGATATTTCAACCACTTTTTTATTAGTTAAAGTGCCGAAGGGCAAAAATTAAAGACCACCCAAGATATATAGGCGGATTCGTGCGAATTGCCCTAACATTATGTGTAGGGGTGTCAATGGTTTTCAAAAAACCGACTTAACCAACCGAACCGTACCGTACCAAACTGATTTTTAGGTTTCTTGTAATAAAACCGACTGTTTTTAAAAAAATTAATAACCGTACCGAATGATTAGGTTGGTTTTGAATAACCGAAAAAATACCGGACCGTGCCGAATAAGTTTAATCTATATATTAGATTTAAATATAAGAAAATATTAAAATTTTCGCCTTGAGTTCGGGATGATGAAAACGACTAAAAGCCGGTAACATAATTAACACCTAAAGTTCCAACTCTGAAACCTATTATACTACTCCTATTGCAATTAAATTAGTTCTAGCGTCTCGAGTAGTAACTAGCTTGTAAGCTGCAAGGTATTCCAATGATCTTGGATAAAAAGCTACAAAGTATTCGATATATTTCCTCTCATATGATTTTAAAATTTCTCTTATTATATACTTAATCTTAGTAGATTCAGTTATCTTGAGTACATCTTGATTTATTTTTGCTCCCTCGTGCGATATAACTTATACTTTTTGTTTTTGCTTAACATCGTTTTACACTACCGTGATATAGTGGGATCAATCTTTATTCTTGTTGTCTTTCATGTTTTCTTGATCGTCACCTTTTAAAAAGTAAAAATGTCTAGAGAGTTTTTGTCAAAGTCCTATAGAAGTATGCATGATATCGTGTCTTTAACTTTTACTAGTGACTATGATATGGTGTTGTTTTTTTGAAAAAAAAAAAAAAAAAAACCGAAGAGAAACCGAGATGATGGGACGGTTTCAAAAAAATCTAATTTTGGTTCTACAAAATGACATAACCAAAAAATTGATATGATATAAATTTTTTAAAATAACCATCCGAACCGTACCATTGACCTACTTAATTTATTGAAGCCATATTTAACCTAAAATTCCCGTTGTATCAAAATTTCCCTTTTTGTTTTACTGTCTGTTAGTAGTTTCAATTGTCATTATGTTTTTCATTCCAGGGCCACATGTGATTAGGTCTCTCTAAGTCTTTGTTTGTTTAAGAAGTTCCTCTTTTTTATTTTTTGGTGGGGTTAGTTTCTTAAGGCGTGGCCGCGTGGTTTCATTAAATAATTTAGGAAAAATTTCGGAGATCTCCCCTCACGTTTTACTTCCTTTTACTCTTTTATCACGTTTGCAATATTACGGCTACCTCCCCTATTTTAACTTTTTGTAACAACTTATTGTATTTATTATTAATAAAAAAGTACTATATCTGGACTGATTTGTCTTCCTTAAGATCATGCTCTTTTGATTAATTATTGTTTTATCAATATCTCCTTTAAAACGTGAGCTCCAAATACTCAGCCCTCTCTTAAATTCAATTTCATTTATTTTACCGGCAAAAGCATGCATTTATTTATGATTTCACCATTAGTTAAAGCATGAATTATCCCAGCACAACAAGTGCTGTCATCTTTGAAGATTTTTTCTATAGTCCGAGGACTTGAAGAAATTGAAGCCATATCTCCCAAATAAAAAAAATAATTAAAAAAATTGAGATCTTTAACAACGAAGAGTAAAATAACTGTGAACTGATCTCCTATCAATTTACATAAAAAGGATTGAAATAAAAAAAATAAAGGAAAAAAATGAAATTGAATTGAAGAGAGCAAATTGATCCAGGTATATTTTTTTTCATTAGTAATAAATAGAATCAAGTAATTGTCACAAAAAAGTTCAAATAGAGGAGATAGCCGTAATATTGCAAACGTGAGGGGAGATCAGTGAAATAAAGCAAAATGTGAGGGAAGATTTCTGAAAATTTCTCAATAATTGAAGAATTTTAAATGGAAAGTTCACATTGTTTAAACTTCGGGGTTGTGAGACGTTATTTCGGAAAGAAACAAAAATTGGTAATATAAGTTCTTCGTGCTCTAGTACAATGTCAATATCTAGGATGCAATTTAGTAACATACTATTTTCTTTTATGAAATTACTTTTTTAATATTTCTTTACCATGAATAGTTGATAGTGTAGAGATATATAGCTAATGAGTGAATATCACTTATACACTTTCGAACACAAGAAAATTTCTGTTTACAAATTGTCATCTCCTAACTCTTAGTCCAAGCAAGGTTTTGACAGAGTTGGCATTAGCCCATCTATGGTTTAGCCCATCTTTGATCGGTCCAACTTCCATTTATCACCTTTGTCTCAAACTTAGCAAGAGACGTAAGTTAGACACTTAAACATTTTTATTTGTCAAAGATGTATTTGATGAACACCTATATCAACAAACCGCCCGTGTGAAACTGAGTCAT
>NC_081347.1:18259421-18282481 GCF_029784015.1 Lycium ferocissimum
TTTATATGTTTAACTTATAAATTGTGCCAACTTTCAGAGGATATTTATAGCTTGTTTGACCAAACTTCTAAAATCAGCTTATTTTAAAAAGTACTTTTAATTAAAGTACTTTTCAAAAAAGCACATTTGATTAAAAACAGTTTGTGTTTGGCCAATTAATTAAAAAAAGTACTTTTGAGCAGCAATTCTTTTGTTTGGCCAAGCTTTTAAAAAGTGATTCTTTTTGTATTTTTCTCAAATGTACTTTTTAAAAAAAGTAACAGAAAAGCATTTTTTTAGCTTCTAAACACTTTATTCTTTAGAAGCACTTATTTTCTCCTAACAAATTTTTTAAAACACTCCACTTTTTTTTTTCCAAATAAGCACTTATTGAAAAAATAAGTACTTTTGGAGAAAAAATAAGCTTGATCAAACAGGCTATTAGATGTTTAGCCAATGTCATATATGAAAAAGTATTTTAACGATTTGCCAGCTATTTGTCATTAGTATTAAATGAGCACACGTCAATAAATTGTATTCTTCTACAGTAGTTTTGTGTCTTTGGAATTTTCATAATCCATAGTTATCAACCCATCACAATTAAAGTACTAAATTATAAGGCTTGCTGATAATGATGTCTTTTTCATGTTCTGGAAATGTTCCTGCTATCAGGGGTGCGAATTATTTGTCGGTAACAATTAAGGGATTGTTAGAGTCCGGAACCTAAATGACCCAAAAAAAGAAGAAATGGATCAAAATACCCAAGGAAAAAAAATCTGATACGAAGGTACGCTTAAACTTTTTATGCGTTATATAAAAAACAGTTTAACGTTCTCCATTAAAATCCATTACACGAATTTTCTTTTATAAAAAAAAACTAAATTACATAACGCACTATTTTAGTGCGTTATGTATATCCATCCATTACTATGCAAAAGTTTCCATTCATTACTATGCAAAAGTTTCCATTTCTAATATATATATATATATATATATATATATATTTTTTTGGTAGCAAATCAAACTTCCTAAAATATTTATAGCATTAATTTTTTCTAAAATATTTATAATATTAATTTCATGTTCTGATACCATAAGAACCTTTTAACAAATTTTTATTCTCTTATCTTTGATATTTATGAAATACTTATTCTTATAAAAAAATATTTATTCTCTTATTTTTTGATAATTATATTTTTTAACAAAATTTTTAACCTCTTGTTCGTTGACTTGGTGCTCCCTTTTCTTAGTTAGTGTTTGTTTAGCTAACTCTAAAAACAATCTAGTCTATGATCTTTTTACCACCGACAAAAGTAAACAATTTTCTATTATAATTGAGGGTTAATTATTTAAATACTCATGCAATAAAAGTTAATTCGAGATACACCCCTTGTATTTAAAAATCGAACATTTACACCATTTATACTATGAGAATCATGCACATACACTCTCTATGGGGTATAGCCGTAACTAAATGTATTTATTAAAAGATAAACTAAATTTATAAATAACACAAATTACTTAATAAAATATGCCAACTATTGTTATTAACTTTCTCGCACATTAAGCAACAAGTTATTTTAGTTATATTGAGTTATAATATTTTATTATATAAGAATTCCTCATCTTTAGTTTATTTATTCTTTCGCTTTAAAATTATTTAAAAATTATTTATTCTGATAAATTGTCATTTGCGTAATATTTCTTAAGAAATTAAGTTTTTGTTTGAAAATTAGGAATACATCACTATAATTAGATTTTTTAGATTTTTTTTTTTTTGCCAAATACGTTAAAATTCTAGTTATCTTTCTATTAAATACTCATGTAATAAGAATTAATTCGAGATACACCCTTGTATTTTAAAATCAAAGGTATGATTTTCACAGTATAAGTGGTGTAAATGTTCGATTTTAAAACACAAGGTATGTACCTCGAATTAATTCTTATTTACATTAGTATTTAGTGTAATTAATCGTCACCTATAATCAAATTGTTTATTTTTATTGGTAAATAGATCTTAGACTTAGATCGTTTTTAGAATTAGCTAAACGAACATTAATTAAGAAAAAAAAACCAACAAGCCAATGAACAAGAGGATAAATAATCTGTTAAAAGATAATTATTAAAAAAATAAGAGAATAAATACTTTCTATAAAAATAAATGTTTTTCATAAATATCAAGAGATAAGAGAATACATACTTTGGTAACAACTTGTTAAAAGTTTCTTATAGTATTAGAAGATAAATTAATACTCCCTCCGTTCACTTTTACTTGTTCAGAAATTTGCACATTCCTTAAGAAATAATAAATGAAATGCATAATTTATCACGATATTCATATTAATTGATGTAAATTTTTAATGGACTTAAAAATGATTTAAAATGATTAATTACTACTATGAGTAAAATAGGGAAAAAAATTATTTTCTCTTAATATGCTAAAAGTGACAAGTAAAAGTGAAAATGTAATTTTAGAATACTGGACAAATAAAAGTGAACGGAGGAGTATTATAAATATCTTAAAAGATGGAAACTTTTGCATAGTTTTTTAAATGGATACACAATTGGATGTTGGATTAGTTGAGTAAATTCACTGCCTGCATGGCGCACTAAAATAGTGCGTTATGTAATTTAGTTTTTTTTTTTTAAAGAAAATTCGGGTAACGGATTTTAACAGGGGACGTTAACTCACTTTTATATAAAAGATAAAAAAATTGCAACGTTAAAGGTACTTTCGTTTTTTTTTCAGGTATTTTGGTTCATCTCTTCTTTTTTTGGATCATTTAGGTTCTGGACTCTTGTTACACCTTTTAAAAAAAATTGATTTGAATTTTGTGAACGAAAAAATTTCTAAGAAAACATATGATCTTAAATAAGTTCTATGAAATGTGGACATAAATTTAATCGGATCAATGCGAACCGGCTATTAAGCAATTAAGCAAAAAAAAGGAAAATTATCTTGGTGTAACACTGTAACTCCTTCCCTCAACTCCTCATGTTCCAGTTATAGAATAATTATGATAATTTAGCCTTTTGTCATCTTAAATGTCAAATTTATAATTTTAACAATGACATATCTTATTATAAATTATGATCTAAAAGGGGGTTAACAGGTGACTTTAACTACAATGTCTATTCTACTTTCTGTTATCTACTTCTATTTAAATTTTATTATCTTGATATTTTTAATTCTTTTCTTTTAATCTTTGTTATTGCAACTATATGACATATCAATTTTTCAAGAATTATTAAATAGTAATTAGACATTTTAGTTAATAACTTTGAATAATGCAAGAATTTCAAGTAACAGAATAAACAGTTCTAAATTTAAAATAAATATAGTTGCTTGTAGTTAGCAGTTCGCTAATGGTCTAGGCGGGTGGCGGGGGTGCGGGCGCGGGGGCGACCGGGGGAGATGGAGGATTTAACATTTATTAAAATTAGAAGTAGATTTGATTTTTTTTAAAAATCATAAAATTAAAGAACTCCTCTATCTTAGGTCTTCTTTTAAACAGTTAGTTTTCATAACTACTTACTCCTTCCGTTTCAATTTATGTGAATCCATTTAACTAGACATGAAATTTAAAAAAATAGAGAAGACTTTTAAATTTGTGATATTAAATGAATCACATATATTTTGTGTGACAATAAATCATTGCATAAAGGTAAATTGTTTCTAAATATAGAAAGAAGTTATTCTTTTTTATACAAATTAATAAAAAATATCTTCACGTAAATTGAAATAGAGCGAGTATATTTTAGAGCTATCAATTCCAAATGAGATATGAGTACGTATATATCCAAAAATAATATCAAGCATTTCACCTACCATTATATTCTTTTAAATTAATTATTCCATGCCAAACTTGGTAGGTCACCACTCCTCTGAGCATGACCAACAGTATTTCAACACTTGCAAGATAAAGTTATCAAAAATCTATATTTCTTCCGTTTCAATTTATGTAAATTCTTTTAATTAGGCACGATACTTAAAAAAAAGTAATGACTTTTGAAACTTGTGATTCAAAATAAATCTTAAATATTTGTGTAGCTATAAATCATTTCATAAAGTGAATTTATTTTCAAATTAGGAAAGAGATCATTCATTTGACATGGACTAAAAAAAAAGTTCACATAAATTGAAACAGAGGGAGTACATATTATCAACACTTGCTTTTCTTTTCCCTTTTCTTTATTTTTTTAATTAAACGCAATTTTTAGTTTAATTTTACCGACACTCAAGTAGGATAGAAGAATCTTACTAGAATTAAATAATCAGTAACTACAACTCTGTAATATACACGATAAGATACCCGTATGTTATTAAAGAAATTAGAAAGTTTCTTTTACAAAAAAAAAAAACTTTGATGAAAGTTTAGAAACCAGCTGCTTAAATATGGTAATTTGTAAATTATCCATCTGGCATGAAATAGGCAGATTTAGATTGTAAAAGTAATAATTTCCTTGATTTATCCAACATATTGATGCAATTATTAGCATTAACTAACGAATACTTCTTTTAAGGGATAACATAATAAAAAAAATAAAAAAATAAAAAGAAGAAGAAGAGATAAAGTGTCAGCCAGTGCTTTTGTAATATGGAAGACTTGGCCACTCAGAGAGCTCCAAGTGTATGAACCGAAGTCAATTATTGCTTTCTATGTTTTTTTTAAACATCCTAAATCTCTTATATGTACAAAAAAGAAGAAAACAAAATACACAAAATTTCACAACAATTTACAAAAATCTACGCATATAATTACCATGTAATGCAGATAACAAGAAAATCAGCTCTTCATCACTCCCTTCATACTCCGTCTGCTGGCCATTCCGGTGTTGCCGGAACTTCATCACAATTTCCTCCGGCAATACCTTACTCCGACACAACGGACACGTGGCAGAATCTTGCTGGAGCCACGTGTCCAAACAATCTTTATGAAATATATGGTTGCATTTTATTAACTCCCTTACTTCTTCACCCTCCTCAAATGTACACAAACAAACCGCACATGTACTAGTAGTCATAGTAGTGTTCTTGAACCAGGTGACCGGGTTTTTTTCGTCGATAAGCTTGAGATATTGCTTGGTTGTGATGGGCCGGTTTTTGTCGCGACCGGAGTCGTAAATTGCGTCAGTTATGGAACGTATAAAGATGACGAGTTCGAGTATTAGAATGGTGAAGAAGACTAAGGTCATGGTGTAGAGATGAGCTAAAAGTTGAGAAAGAGCAGCCATTATTTGTTTTTGTGTGAGTGTTTGTTCTTTTTTGGGTTAAAGAAGTAGAAAGCAAGGATATTTCCCTTCTTTTTTTTTTTTTTTTTTTTTGTTAGACGGTTACGTTGCCCTGGGGTGCATCGTGCTCTATTTATAATAACGAACTTTTCAAAGGGTGGATAAAAGTGAGTCCGGAACCAAAATGACTAAAAAAAGAGATTTGAATCCAGATACCGCAGAAAAAAAGCGGTATAAAAGTACCTTTAATGCAGTAAAATATTGTGTTAAAGAATTTAACTGTGCCGGCACGATTAGTCCTTTAACGGATTATTTTACTGCGTTAAAGGAGCTCCTTTTCTTTTTGGGTTAAACTCTCTTTGTTTTACATTTCACACTTTTTCCATACTTTAGCCATAGATTAATCATGCTTCGGAACTTTAATATTTTATATAAAACCCGTCTTATGTTTGTGCGATTAATAAGATAAGCTCGATACATCAAGGATACGCAAAACCTCGAATTGTCATTTTAGTGATTGAAAAGTGTTCGAAGTCCATTTTTGTTTGAAGACTTGTTATCATTAGATTTAAGTTATTTATATTTTAGGGTTTAGATTTAAGCGTGTTATTTTTTAGTCAAAATTGCATCATTCATACCAATCTCAAAATAATTAAATTGCATCATTCATAACAATATGAAAATACTTAAACTTGTTCATTAATAACAAACCTAAACTTGTTAAAATACAATCATCAAAGAAAGAAAAAACTTAAAATACATTCATTAATTCATGCTCATGAGTCAATGCAAAACTAAACATACTCATATTCTTCAAATTAGCAACATCATCATAAATTAAACATATAACTAAAATCACAATATTCTTAATCATCATCAAAATTAAAGTCTTCAATATCGTCCTCAGATAAATATGTTGGGCTTCTTAAGACAAATCTTTTTTACGTAGATGTTAGTTCCCTACCGGTTGATGATGCTTGTTCTTCAGCCAACTTGACCATGTAAAATATACAACGTCGTGCTAGCATTCGGTTGTTCTCTTTCCTAATCCTTTGTACCGCAACCTCGCGAAATCTTGATCGGATTCGAGGCATGCTCAATAAAAATCTTGTTGGGATTGGAGCGTTGAGATTTTTCAAGTCACGAACAAGACATTGTGATTTGGCATACCGATATGCCCATTTGCGATGTAAACCACAATAATATTCACATAGATCTAAATATTTCAGCTCGCGAAAATCGTCATTACGCTCTATTAAAAGGTGGGACTTGAAATCGTCTAGCACGAATTCACTATTATCGGTTGAGGAATCACCGAATAGTTGCTTTGGTTTGAGTTGTCATCACCACTGCTATTCGAATCCTTTGGAAAAAATATTGATCAATCTACATTTCCACTATTCGACATTGAATTTTAAGTAGATACTAAGTAGCAAAAGGCTACTTATATGGGTATCAAACTCTATAGGTTGTGGGATCATGACTATGACCCCACCAACTTTATTTAATACAGTATAACTATTAATAATATAATGGGGAATCATCGTCATCGGACATCTCACAGTCCGAATCCCACTTGGATCTGAATCTGACGTAACCATGAGCCTATTTGGATGGGCTTATCTAAAGCAGCTATAAGCTGAAAACAACTTATAAGTAAAAAAAAAAAAAAATTGGGGTAACCCAACTTATTATTTTTTTTTTTTGCTTATAAGCTGTTTTTAGCTTATAAGCTGCTTTAGATAAGTTAAGCCAAACGGGCCTAATTATTTTTTTAGGCTTATTTTAAGCACAAAATAGCTTTAAGCTGGCCAGCCAAACACTCAAAAAAACTGAAAACAACTTATAAGCTGTTTTTAGCAACTTATAAGCCAATCCAAACGGGCTCCATGTTGACCATATTCTACCCTGAGGCAACGTATTTTCATCCGATTGTTCTCTTCGCGAAAACGGTTAAGAGCAAAATTCAAATCTTGCAGAGTGCCACGAGGCATTGACATAACACGATTTTTTGGGTGTTTAAGCCCTAATGACCTCAAGTTTTGTTCCAGTGCTGCAACCTCCCTAACACTCCAATTTCACTCGTTTGTCATCATATTGTTGTAACGTTGATTGTATCTCTCGTTTAGGGTATTCGAGTATTCAATATCTTCACCTAATTCGCATGTTCTACCCATTTCTTCGAATATGTCTCCTGGAGAGAACGTTGTAATACGACTAACATTTCCAAATTGGTTAAAAAAAAGACATAATAACTCAATTTTGTGTGGTTGGTAGTTATTTGTCAATTACGTTATATAAAACTCGCCAGCATCAAATGTGTGCATTGTGTTGTCAATCATGTTGGTGTATAACGCAAATTTTAGATACGTTATGAGGAAGCCTTCCACTAGTTGAATACAATTGATAGACAAATGGCCATTACACCAGGATGAAAGTAGGCGAATGGGGATTCTGACAACAAACAGCTCTGAGTCATTTAATGGCTAATTGAAATTTGCACGGGGACTCACGGGGACTACCCGTCACTTCAATTGTGAGAATGACTTTTAAGCAGGTTATGAAGCAGCTCGTCACCAGAACAAAAGGGGGAAAAGGTCTTGCGGCAGAAGGTCTAAAATGGATGCCAAAACCGTCACAATTTTTCGAGTATCACAAATTTAAGGCTCAGCAACACCACCTAATGGAGTACAACTATGCAAAGCGCATATTTGAACTCACAACAAGTGTGAACCAAGGTAAAGGAGGCAACGTCCACACAATTTGCGAGATTCCAAGAACATGCACATGTGGCAAGTGGCAATCATATCACATGCCACAGTCTCATGCCTTCAAGTGTTTTATCACAGTGGGAAAGAACTGTTACACCTCGAAAATTTTCCGTTAATGCACAGTGAATAGACTAACAAAGGGCACGAAGTATATGATGTTTCGATAAGTAAGGAATAGCCTTTGATGACCCTAATTGAGATTTCAAAGACATTCGAGGTAAGAGAGAAAAATTTGCCAAGAGAGGCCAGGTATAAGTTATGTATCGGAAGAGATTTACGAGTACCGAATTAATGATGACTTAATGATATTTTGGAGAAGAGTTATAACGTTCCTTAGATTGTTAATGAGGAGCTAAACAAGTGTTAAGAAGGTTCCATAAGGATTGGAGATCAAACGAGTCGACGAGAACGAGTTCGGAAAAGTTGGGCGTTATACGGCCCAACATACTGGCCGTATAAAATATGCGGCCGTATGTTGGGCCGTATATTACGCCAGAATGGCAGCCTCCTTTGGACCAAATCTACGGCCGGACATACGGTCCATATAAATTATACGGACCGTATGTTGGTCCGTAAATCGAGACGAAGCGTATTATGGGTTAGTAAAAGAGGGGACCCAAGTTCATTTCATTTCATTTCATCTTCACTCCCCTTCTCTCAAGAACTCTCTAGAACATTTCTCCACACCTCTCCCACAAGAATTCAAGAGATACTAATGATCAACTTCATCAAACCAAGAGAATAAAGTGTAAGAAACTCATTAAGGTTCATCCAAGACAAGAAATCCAAGTGAAAGTGGAACTAGGGTTTTGCTCAAGTGAAAGGGTTTTACTCAAGTGAAGTGTTTTGCACCCGAAGTCCATTCCTACACCATCTAAGGTAATTTTTATGGTCATTCCATGTTATTTAAAGTATTGAGAGATTGAAAGACTTGGATTGTAGAAGGAGATAGAAAATGGGTCATAAATGTGAGAATAGTATCATTTTTGAGTAGCAGCTTGGATTGAGTCACGATTCTTGATATGTTGTGATTATAATTATACTATAAATGATATTAAGAACATGGGATAGACATTGTATATGAGTGAATGTAATAGTGTGCCATGACTATGGATATGGATGATTTGAAGTGAATTGAGAAATATGGATAATGTAGGTGAATAAAGACTATTGCTTACAATGATGTGAATGTTATTATAGATGTTTGGGAGTTGGTATATGATATGGAGGAAGTTGTATAAACAAAGGAGATGCTGCCCAATTTTCTCTAGCTTTAGTCAAGTATGCTAAGCTATCGATTATCTAATGTTAGTATAAACTCTAATGAAGGTAGAAACGTGAGCATTGAAGGGGAACGCTCAAGCGATAGAATAGCTAAACGAAAAGGTATGTAAGGCTAACCCTTCTTTCAATAAGGCATGGTTTCTTGGCCATATATCTATCCTTTCATGAGCCTATGATGTCCTTCAAATAATTTTATCTTTAAAGCTACTAAAGCTTATGATTCTCGTTATGTTTATGATTCTACTAAATTCCTTATATCGGTGAGTGGTCCTCTAAGGATAGATGTAATAAAACGATAGTAATGATGTCAAAGATGCTTATGAGCTCCTATGTATATGTGTCTATGTATGACTATTATGTAACACCGAGCTTATGTGGCCGGGTATGACATGTATTGCACGCACACCACTGCAGTTGTGTACAGATAACCCTGAACCTTGGTAGGGCCAGGTATGTATAATCACCGAGCCTTGCCATGGCCGGGTATGTGAAACACCGATCCTTCATGGTCGGGTATGCTATGAATATGAATATGAATATGAATATGAATATGAATATGAATATGAATACGAATATGAATACGGCTATGAATACGAATATGAATACGATTGTGAATATGAATATGGATATGAAAATGTATATAAATACGGATACGGATATGGATGTATGGATATGTACGTGTGTATGTATACAAACACGCAGTAGAAATGAAAGGTCCCTATGAAAGGCAAGTAAGTGTTTATGACGATGGTTCTACTACCTCCCATCTTATGCTATTTCTTATGTTATCTCTTATGCTTCTATAATGATGTTGATTATGCTTTACTGATTATGCTTTACATACTCAGTACATTATTCGTACAGACGTCCTTTTGTGTGTGGACGCTGCGTCATGCCGTAGGTGGCCAGGGAGACAGGGTTGATCCATAACTTTATTACTCAGGGACTACGTAGAGGAGCTCTATTTCATTCGGAGCTACAGCTTTTGGTATCTATTCTTTTATGTACATACTTATGGGCATGGCGGGGTCCTGTCCCGCCTATATAATATGACATACTCTCCTTAGAGGCTCGTAGACATGTGTATATGGTTAGACGTCTTTAGCCTTGTCGGCTTACATTTTGTATATCATTTTGATAGCCTCGTCGGCTTATGTACATTGATATGGGCATAGTTGTTGATGGTGATATAAATGTATTGTTGCCCAAGGAGATTAGCATAATATAAGGATTTCTCTTTTCCTTAACTGTGTATTTCAGAGATGCCTATAAAGAGAAAGGCTACAGCAGCCCAAAAAGGCAAGACAATGGTGAAAATGGGTCAAAGAAAGTATGACGGTTGTAGAGAAAGTGAGTCCCCAGTGCGGCTCAATCTCGGATATGGGTGCCTATTCTTCGAGGAGCATGAGGGATCCTCGCCCCGGCCCCCAACACCTCGACTCCTCCACCAGATGCTTCAGACAAGATGTAAAAGAGGCCACTCATTTGCTTACTAGGTTCGTTGCCGCCCGACCGGCAAGGTACGGGGGCAAGGTGACAATATAGTGCAAGGGCCCGTGATTTTATTAGCTTGAACCCTCCGAAATTCTTCAGATCAAAGCCGGATGAGGACTCTCAGAATTTTATTGATGGGATGTTGAGGACACTTCGGTTGATACATGCTTCGGATATCGAATCAGTGGAATTAGCATCTTATAGATTGAGGGATGTTGCGGTTTATTGGTACACGGTTTGGATGGCTTCATGGGGAGCCAATGCGCCTCCCCCAGTATGGCAAGAATTTGTAGATGCCTTCCTCCGACATTACTTACCTCCAGAAGTTCGACGAGCTAGAGCCGATAAGTTCTTGAATTTGAGGCAAGGAAGTATGAGTGCTCTAGAGTATAGTCTCCGCTTCAATTCTTTGGATAGGTATGCTTCGACCATGTTAGCGGATATGGGTGACCGAGTGCACCGATTTGTGAGAGGCCTAGGGCCACATTTGATGGATAGGTGCTTGACTGCGTCCCTTCAGGATAATATGGATATTTCACGCATCCAGGCTCATGCCCAAAATTTAGAGAAAATCCAATGACAACAAAGAAGTGAGCGTGAGCATGATAGAGGGTATAACAAGAGGGCTAGATCTTCGGGTCCGATGAGTGAGTTTAGAGGCGGGCCACGGTGAGCGGTTTTCTAGGCATTCGTGCCATTCTATGACTAGTGCGCCTCCACGATTTTCGTGCCGAGATTTGATAGATTTACTCATTCCCGGCCGAGTCGAGTTTTTCGGTTCACGCTCAAAAAGTGATTCGAGTCGCGAGGCCACCCGTGCCACGATGTTCCCAGTATGGGAAGTTACATTGGGGCCAGTGCCAATTAGGCTCAGAGGTTTGCTATGCATGTGGTCGGCCAGACCATATTATGCGTGATGCCCCTCGGTTGGTGGTAGAGGTAGGACCCAGCCTTCAGGGTCGGAGCCGATCTTCATCCGTACGCCTACGGGGCTAGGTTCACATGCTCCGGCCGGCCGGTAGAGGAAGAGGGAGAGTCCCCGGTTCTAGCGGTCCTCAAAGATCGTATTTATGCTTTGGCCGAACGCCAAGATCTTCGAGTCTTCTCCGATGTTGTCAAAGGTATATTATCGATATTTTCTCATGATGTAAATGCTTTGATAGATCCGGGCTCCACATTGTCATATGTTACTCCATATATTGCGGGTCGGTTTGGAGTCAAACCGGAGTCGATCAAACCTTTTGAGATGTCTGCACCTATTAGTGAATCGGTAATAGCTAGTCGAGTATATAGAAATTGTGTAATTGTGATTTGTGACCATCGTACTATGGTTGACTTACATGAGTTAAAAATGGTGGATTTTGATGTTATTATGGGCATGGATTTGTTGGATTCTTGCTATGCCAATGTTGATTGTAGAATGAAAATGGTTCGCTTCCAATTTCCGAAAGAACCAGTTTTAGAATAGAAAGGAAATACTGCGTCACCAAAAGGTAGGTTTATTTCCTATCTAAAGGCAAGGAAAATGATCACAAACAGTTGTATTTACCATCTAGTTCGGGTTCAAGATGTAGAAGCTGAACCACCAACTCTTCAGTCTGTTCCCGTGGTGAATGAATTTTCGGATGTATTCCCAGATGAACTTCCAGGCCTCCCTCCAGAGCGGGAGATTGATTTTGCTATAGATGTGCTACCGGACACCAAGCCTATATCTATTCCACCTTATAGAATGGCTCTCGCAGAGTTGAAAGAGTTGAAGGAGCAACTGAAGGACTTGCTTGAGAAAGGCTTTATTAGGCCTAGTTCATCCTCGTGGGGAGCACCCGTGTTGTTGTCCGAAAGAAAGATGGCTCCTTGCGAATGAGCATTGACTATCGACAACTGAATAAGGTAACGATTAAGAATAAATATCCTTTTCCGAGGATTGATGATTTATTTGATCAATTACAAGGCGCCAAATGGTTATCAAAGATAGATTTGAGATCCGGGTATCATCAAGTGAGAGTAAGGGAGAAAGATATCCCTAAGACAACCTTCAGAACAAGATATGGCCAATTTGAGTTTCGGGTGATGTCATTCAGGCTAACTAATGCACTAGCAGTATTTATGGATTTAATGAACAATGTGTTCAGGCCCTTTCTAGATTTATTTGTGATTGTCTTCATCGACGATATCTTGGTGTATTCTAGATCCGAGGCAGAACATGTGGATCATTTGCGCACTGTCCTTAGAGTTCTTCAAACTCGAGAGTTATTTGCAAAATTTTCTAAGTGTGAGTTTTGGTTGAACTCAGTGACATTTTTGGGACACATTGTTTCAGCCGATGGTATTCGGGTAGATAGCCAAAAGATTGAGGCCGTGAAGACTTGGCCGAGGCCCACGACTCCTACGGAGGTTTGTAGTTTTTTGGGCTTAGCAGGTTATTACAGGAGATTTGTAGAAGGCTTTTCTTCTATTTCTGCACCACTCACAAAGCTGACCCAGAAATCAGCAAAGTTTCAATGGACAGATGCTTGCGAACGTGGTTTCCAAGAGCTAAAGGATAGGTTAACTTCTGCCTCAGTCCTGACACTTCCAGAGGGATTGGAAGGTTATGTTGTTTATTGCGATGCTTCAGGCATTGGGCTAGGCTGTGTATTGATGCAACATGGTAAGGTGATTGCGTATGCTTCAAGGCAATTACGAAAACATGAGAAAAATTATCCAACCCATGACCTTGAATTGGCGGCAGGTGATTCATGCATTAAAGATGTGGATACATTATTTGTATGGTGTCCATGTGGATATTTATATAGATCATAAGAGCCAAGTATATCTTCAAGCGTAAAAGAGTTGAATTTGCGCAAGAACGACGATGGTTGGAATTGCTAAAAGATTATGATGTTGATATCCTATATCACCCGGAAAAGGCGAATGTTGTGGTCGATTCTCTTAGCCGTAGATCTACGGGAAGTTAGTGTGATGTTAGGCTAGAGAAAAAAGAAATGGCTCGTGAGCTCCAGCAGTTAGCTAGCCTAGGAGTTCGAGTAGTGGACTTAGGTAGCATGGGAGCTACCATTCAGAATTCAGCAGTCTCGTCGCTAGTAGTGGAATAGAAGGAGCGACAATATGAAGATCCCATGCTAATTCATTACAGAGATACACTCCCTCAGAAGGAGAAGTCATCATTTGAGATCGCAGGAGATGGAGTTCTCCGATGCCGAGGGAGATTATGTGTTCCTGATGTGGCAGAATTACGCCACCAAGTATTGAGAGAAACCCATTGCTCCCGTTATTCTGTCCACCCCGGAGCAACGAAAATGTATCATGATCTTAAATCTATATATTGGTGGAATGGGATGAAGAAGGATATAGCGAAATTTGTAGCTCAATGTCCCAACTCGTCAACAAGTGAAAATCGAGCACCAAAGCGAAGTGATTATTGCAAGCTATAGAAATTCCAACTTGGAAGTGGGAAGTAATTAACATGGACTTCATTATTGTGCTTACCCCATTCTCGACGTAAGTATGATTCTATATGGGTGATTGTGGATAGACTCACGAAGTCGGCTCATTTCTTGCCCCGTAACTACATATGTGGCGATGTAAGATTATGCAAAGATTTATATTAAAGAGATAGTGCGACTTCACGGTATTCCGATCTATTATCTCTCGATAGAGGGACTCGCTTACAGCTAATTTTGGAAATATTTCCAAGAAGGTTCGGGGACTGTGTGAGTCTTAGCATAACATTTCACCCACAGACTGATGGACAATCTGAGCGTACCATTCAGACCCTTGAGGATATGCTACGAGCATGTATACTGGATTTTGGAGGTAGTTAGGATGATCATTTACCAGTTATTGAATTTGCTTATAACAATAGTTATCATTCTAGCATCCAAATGGCACCGTATGAGGCTTTATATGGGCGAAAGTGTAGATCCCCAATTGGGTGGTTTGAGCTAGGAGAGACTAAACTGATAGGGCCGGACTTGGTCCAGCAAGCCATAGAGAAAGTTAAGCTCATACAAGATCGGTTATTAGCGGCTTAAAGTCGTCAAAAATCCTATACGGATAATCGTCGAAGGGACTTAGAGTTCCAAGTAAAAGATTGGGTATTCTTAAAGGTGTCGCCAATGAAGGGCGTTATGAGATTTGGCAAGAAGGGGAAGCTTAGTCCCCGGTACATTGGGCCATATGAGATTATACGCAAGGTAGGCGAGGTGGATTACAAATTGGATCTACCTCCTGATTTGGAGTCAGTCCATCCGATTTTCCATGTCTCTGCTCCGTAAGTGTGTGGAGATCCTACTAGATCGTGCCGGTAGATGATGTTCAAGTGATTTAAAAGTTGACTTATGAAAAGGTACCCATTGACATATTAGATAGGCAAGTACGGAGGCTTAGAAACAAAGAAGTGGCCTCAGTTAAGGCTTTGTGGAGAAACAACAACCGAGAAGAAATGAGTTGGGAAGCAAAAGAAAATATGAAGTCCAAGTACGCGCACTTATTTCAACCCCCGAAAGAGATCCAAGATGAGACATCAAGATCATGAGGTATGTATGTTTTCCTTTTTATGCATTTGAGTCGTGTGTGGCCAAACTCTATTGCTATTATATTGTGGCCCTGTGAGGCATTGTTATTATGGGCTGTTGTGACAGGATGGTAGTGCCCTATTACAAGGGAAACTCTGGCAAAATTTTTATAGAATTCCCAAGCACTTAACATTCGGAGACGAATGTTCTTAAGGGGAAAAGAATGTTACACCTCAAAAAAAATTTTGTTAATGCACAGTGAATAGACTAATGAAGGGAACGAAATATACGATGTT
This sequence comes from Lycium ferocissimum, assembly GCF_029784015.1. NCBI lineage: Eukaryota > Viridiplantae > Streptophyta > Magnoliopsida > Solanales > Solanaceae > Lycium > Lycium ferocissimum. The sequence continues at coordinate 18,274,995 of NC_081347.1, forward strand.
TCGATAAGTAAGGAATAGCCTTTGGTGACCCTAATTGATATTTCAAAAACATTCGAGGTAAGAGAGGAAAGTTTGCCAAGAGAGGCAAGGTATACGTTATGTATTGGAAGAGATTTACGAGTACCGAATTAATGATGACTTAATGATGTTTTGGAGAAGATTTATAACGTCCCTTAGATTGTTAATGAGGTGCTAAACAAGTGTTCAGAAGGTTCCATAAGGATTGGAGATCAAACGAGTCGACGAGAACGAGTTCGGAAAAGCTGGGCATTATACCCCCCAACATACTGGCCGTATGTTAGGCCGTATATTCTGCCAGAATGGCAGCCTCACTGGACCAAATCTACAGCCAGACATACGGTCCATATAAATTATACGGACCGTATGTTGGTCCGTAGAACTGAGACGGGGCAGATTATGGGTTATTAAAAGAGGGGACCCAAGTTCATTTCATTTCATTTCATCTTCACTCCCCTTCTCTCAAGAACTCTCTAGAACATTTCTCCACACCTCTCCCACAAGAATTCAAGAGATACTAATGATCAACTTCATCAAACCAAGAGAATCAAGTGTAAGAAACTCATTAAGGTTCATCCAAGACAAAAAATTCAAGTGAAAGTGGAACTAGGGTTTTGCTCAAGTGAAGTGTTTCCACCCGAAGTCCATTCCTACACCATCTAAGGTAAGTTTTATGGTCATTCCATGTTGTTTAAAGTATTGAGAGATTGAAAGACTTGGATTGTAGAAGGAGATAGAAAATGGGTCATGAATGTGAGAATAATATCATTTTTTAGTAGCAGCTTGGATTGAGTCACAATTCTTGATATGTTGTGATTATAATTATGCTATAATTAATATTAAGAACATGGGATAGACATTGTATATGAGTGAATGTAATAGTGTGCCATGACCATGGATATGGATAATTTGAAGTGAATTGAGAAATATGGATAATGTAGGTGAATAAAGACTATTGCTTATAATGATGGGAATGTTATTATAGATGTTTGGGAGTTGATATATGATATGGAGGAAGTTGTATAAACAAAGGAGATGATGCCCAGTTTTCTCTAGCTTTAGTCAAGTATGCTAAGCTATCGATTATCTAATGTTAGTATAAACTCTAATGAAGGCAGAAACGTGAGCATTGAAGGAGAACGTTCAAGCGATAGAATAGCTAAATGAAAAGGTATGTAAGGCTAACCCTCTTTAATAAGGCATGGTTCCTTGGCCATATATCTATCCTTTCATGAGCCTATGATGTCCTCCAAATGATTCTATCTTTAAAGCTACTAAAGCTCATGATTCTCGTTATGTTTATGATTCTACTAAATTCCTTATACGGTGAGTGGTCCTCTAAGGATAGATGTAATAAAACGACGATAGTAATGATGTCAAAGATGCTTATGAGATCCTATGTATATGTGTCTATGTATGACTATTATGTAACACCGAGCTTATGTGGCCGGGTATGACATGTATTGCGCGCACACCACTGCAGTTGTGTACGGATAATCCTGAGCCTTGGTAGGGCCAGGTATGTATAATCACCGAGCCTTGCCATGGCCGGGTATGTGAAACACCGATCCTTCATGGTCGGGTATGCTATGAATATGAATATGAATATGAATATGAATATGAATATGAATATGAATACGGCTATGAATACGAATATGAATACGATTGTGAATATGAATATGGATATGAAAATATATATAAATACGGATACGGATATAGATGTATGGATATGTACGTGTGTATGTACACAAACACGCAGTAGAAATGAAAGGTCCTTATGAAAGGCAAGTAAGTGTTTATGACGATGGTTCTACTACCTCCCATCTTATGCTATTTCTTATGTTGTCTCTTATGCTTCTATAATGATGTTGATTATGCTTTACATACTCAGTACATTATTTGTACTGACATCCTTTTGTTTGTGGACGCTGCGTCATGCCCGCAGGTGGCCAAGGAGACAGGCTTGATCCATAGCTTTATTACTCAGGGACTACGTAGAGGAGCTCCATTTCATTCGGAGCTACAGCTTTTGCTAACTATTCTTTTGTGTACATACTTATGGGCATGGCGGGGTCCTGTCCCGCCTATATGATATGACATACTCTCTTTAGAGGCTCGTAGACATGTGTATATGGTTAGACGTCTTTACCCTTGTCGGCTTACATTTTGTATATCATTTTGATAGCCTCATCGGCTTATATACATTGATATGGGCATAGTTGTTGATGGTGATATAAATGTATTGTTGCCCAAGGAGATTAGCATGAATGATGGATAGAAATTATGATTAAGCTATGTGGCTCACCCAGATGTAAATGTGAATGTATGATAAGAGGTGCCCGTGTGGGTTAGCACCGGGTACCCGTCATGGTCCTCCGGTTGGGTCGTGACAAGAACGCCTTCATGTATGTGGCTAAGGAATATACACTTGAAAATTATGCAAAAATGTATGCTGGAAAGTTCTACCCACTTGGTAGTGAGAGTTATTGCCCACCGGAGCCATTTTCCATGGTTGTAAATAAAGCATTTATCCGTAAATTCAAAAAGAAAGCATACTTTCCAATTTCTAATGAAATGGATGTTCCACGAGGGAGATACACTCGAAAATGCTCATTTTGCAATTATGTTGGCCATGATAAGCGTGAGTGTCCCTTACGGCATGGTGGTCAAAATACATCTCGCGGTGTAAGTACCTCTCATGGTGGAGGAAAACTTTCATGGTGGTGACACATCTCGCGGTGGTGGCGGAAGATCAACTCAAGGGCATAAATTTGATGAATGTATTTTAAGTTTTTTTCTTTCTTTATGGATTGTATTTTAACAAGTTTGGGTTTCTTACTAATGAACAAGTTTAAGTATTTTCATATTGTTATGAACGATATAATTTAATTATTTTGAGATTGGTATGAATGATGCAATTTTGACTAAAAAATAACAAGCTAAAATTTAAACCCTAAAACATAAATAACTTAAAGCTAATGACAACAACTCTTCAAACAAAAATGGACTTCGAGCACTTTTCAACTACTAAAACGACAATCCAAAGTTTGGCGTATCCTTGATTTATTGAGCCTACCTTATTAATCGCACAAAAATAAGTAGGGTTATTCAAGTTTCGGAGTCTCGAAGCATGATTAATCTATGGCTAAAGTACGTAAAAAAATGTGAAAATGTAAAAGAAAGAGGAGTTTAACCAAAAGGAAAAAAATAAAAAATAAAGGAAGAGCTCCTTTAATGCAGTATTTTACTGCGCTAAAGAACTTAACCGCGCCGTTACGGTTAAGTCTTTAATGCAGTAAAATATTGCGTTAAAGGTACTTTTGTCACACTTTTTTTTTCTAGGGTATTTTGGTTCAACCCCTCTTTTAATGGGTCATTTTGGTTCCGGACTCGATAAAAGTAGAAGGTGTTGGAAACAACTGCATTATTTCTTTCTACTCCACTACTACTTATATAGTATTTGTTCGTCCAATTTATGTGATGGTGTTTGATTGGAAACGAATGAAGAAAGAAAGAAATATTTTTGCAATTTGTGATTTAGTATTAGCTATAGATATTTGTGTAGTTATAAATCATCTAATAAAGGATAACATGAATATCTTAAATTATGTGGTTCCTAAATATTAAAAAGTATCATCATTCTTATTTGAACTGACTATAGAGAAAAGAGTTCCACATAAATTGAGAGGGGAGTCTTAGAGATGATTTTTCTGTAGGGATATAATAGCTCAGTTGGTTGGCTACCTGAACTTTCACCTTATTGGTGAGGGTTTATATAACACCACTTATCTTTCCGTTAAATACGTTGTCGTAAATCCATATGAGTTGGAAGCGATTAAGGTCATACATGAGGTTATTGATATAAGACCCCATAAGTTTGACGAATTTTGAAACTATTATATATAGACTTGCTATTGTCTTTTCTTTTAAGTGAAATCTTTTTGTAAAAATTTGATAAAATATGATTTTATATAGTTATTATTGCTAATACTTTTTATATGCTTTAAATTATATACATGATATGACAAAGTTTATAAAATGAGCTTTTATTTATTATAAGAGTAGAGAATATTTTCTCATAAGAAAAGTTATCTTTTCCCGTTTTGAGAATTTATAATGTGAAAAAAAAAAAAAAAACTTGTACTTTTGATAGCAAATTAGATTATGATATAATATATTTTTAGATGGCATAATCTTTATGAAATGTTAGTGTGTGTCTTAAAATTCATAAGTTATTTGTGATTTGTTAGTATCACAATATAAGTTCTTGTAGAAATTTATTTTGACACTCTTTTATCCCTGTTGCTAACCCTCTCCTCACGTAGTGGCTTCATAAGTACAGCAACATTTTTGCTGCTAGTTTCCTTTAGAATTTGACGTAAATTAATTTTATGAAGAAAGATAAATCTGTTATAAACTTGGTGCCTTTCTTGATTTTATACACTTGGAACGTCTTTAGTTCCCAATTACCTCTTCTTCCTTTTTCATATAACTAAATTTGATTCATTTGGAGCTTCAAGAACGTGATAAGATGTACAAAATCAGTGGTCCACGACTTTTAAAACATCAAGGAGAATAAACGTGAATCTAACATTTGGGATCTCTTGGTGCTTGTGAGATTGTTCTTCTTCTTCTTCTTCTTCTTCTTCTTTTGGTTGATTTGGAGAATTCTTCAACGTGAAGTAACCATAGATTTGGAGTTGAAGTAAACATAGATTTGGAGTTGTTCTTGTGGTTTAAGGCAAAGGGGCGTCCAGAGAAGCTCGGTTGGTTGTGGAGCATGAGGTTGACTAATGTATATGATGGTCGTCCCTTCTTTTTTTGGCATGATTCCATATAAAGTAAGAGCTTAATGTGTCTTATGACTAGAAACATGTAGAATAGAGCTCGTCTTAGTGATATACAACTCCCGAGTATTGTCTTGTACCTTTTCGAGGGATTCTCATCCCTTTCTTATGTTCTTGATGTTAGTAGAGATAGAAAGACATGTTAAAGCCTTAGAGCTTTTAGAACATACATGATATACATATATTTTTCTTTAGCCTAGCCACTTGGTCAGTGAGACAAATATGCCTGGCCTACGAGTCAGTGAGACTGATATGCATGGCCTACGGTCGGCCGAGACAGAGATATGCCCGGCCTTCCACGGTCGGTGGAGACATATTGCCTGGCCTTATGGTCAGTGAGATTTTACAGTTGCCTGGCCGCTTGGTCAGTGATATATATGATATTATTGCATTACATTGCATTTCATATGAGACAGGTCATGTGAGACATTCAGGGCATTCTTTGGCCTCGAGCTTATTATGTTTTCAGTTCAGTTTCAGTTATTCTATTTCCTTACATACTTAGTATATTATTTCGTACTGACGTCTCTTTTGTCGAGGGGCGCTACATTCATGCCTGCAGGTGCTAATAGACAGACTGACAGATCTCCCTAATAGGCGGGACCATATATCAGCAGATTGGTGAGCTTCCCTTGTCTAGAGCTACCATGTCTAGTTGGAGTCCTCCTTTTTGGGTATATAGACATGATGGATAAGCCGGGGCCTTGTCCCGATCACAATACAGCTATGCTTTCTTTAGAGGCTACTAGACAAGTCCTGTTTATGGTATGTCAGTGTTGTAGCCTTGCCGGCCTTGTATATGTCTACTTTGACACAGTTGGTTATGTACGTTCATAGCAGCCTCGTCAGCTTCCTCAGTTATATATATGTTTTGGGTGTATGTACTCCGTTCGGATGAGATAACCATTCTTTATATATACATTCAGAGTGAGGCCTTGCCGGCTAGTTGGTATTGTCTGTTTGCAAGTAGGCCTTGTCGGTCTAAGTTTAGAGTTACCCCTCCGAGTTACAGATTCTGAGTGGTTCGCTCGGGCCGAATGTGACACCGGGTGCCGGCCACGCCTCTCTAGATTTGGGGCATGACAAACTTGGTATTACAACAGGTCTTAGGTGTCCTAGGGAGTCTACAAGCCATGTCTAGTAAAGTCTTATTTATAAGTGTGTTGTGCACCACACTAGATAAACAGGAAGCTACAGGGCATTTAAGAGTCTGTTACCTTTCTTTCAAATCTCAGATCGTGAAGTAGAGCGATGTTATAGAATGTTATTCCTGTTTATGTGAGTATGACTGAAGCGATAAGTAATTGGAAAGTCTTAATAAGATCATATGCACCTCAGATATTCAATTGTGTGTTTGAGCCTAGGGTTACGGTCAACATTCGAGGACGAATATTCCTAAGGGAGAGGGATGCAACACCTTGTATCTTGCCGTTAGGATGTGTTGTTGTAAATTCATATGAGTTGGAAGGGATTAAGGTCATATTTGAGGTTATAGATATATGACCCCATATGTTTGACGAATTTCGAAACCATGATATATAGACTTGATATTGTCTTTTCTTTTAAGAGAAATCTTTTTGTAAAAAATTGATAAATATGATTTTTTTATAGTTATTATCGTTAATACTTTTTGATATGCGTTAAATCATATACATGATATGACAAAGTTTATAAAATGAGCTTTTATTTATTTATATAAGAGTAGAAAATATTTTCTCATAAGAGAAGTTACCTTTTCCCATTTTGAGAATTTATAATGTAGAAAAAAAACTTGTACTTTTGATAGAAAAATTAGATTATGATATAATATATTTTTAGATGTCATAATCTTTATGAAATATTAGTGTGTGTCTTAAATTCATAAGTTACTTGTGATTTGTTAGTATTATACTATAAGCTCTTGTAGAAATTTAACCATGTAGGTGATTATCAGATATTGAAATTTGTTGAACTTTTCCACCATCATTAGTCATTGTCTTTAGTATTGTATCAATCAACAAGCGTCCCTTTGGGAAAATCCCCACCTCCTACCTTGTCTCTCTATATGTGTATGTATATACTTGTTTATAAAGTCATGAGAAAAATAGGAGAACCTTTATTTTTGGGAAACAGATTTCCATTTTCTACAATATTTTGACACTCTTTTATCCTTGTTCACTACCAAAAAAAAAAGTAATTTGTAGAGGTTGAAAGTTGCAATTCGCGGAGGTTTTGAGCCTCTTCTAGCAACTAGCAGAGGCTAAAATCTCCACAAATTGCAACTTTCAATCTCCGTAAATTACCCTTTTTTTTTGTAGTGGTTGCTAACCCTATCCTCACATAGTGGCTTCATATGTACAGTAACATTTTTGCTACTATTTTTTTTTTTTAATTTGATGTAAATTAATTTTATGAAGAAAGATGAATCTGTTATAAACTTGGTGCCTTTCTTGATTTTGTAGACTTGGAACGTCTTTAGCTCCCAATTTCCTCTTATATATATAAGTAAATTTTATTCATTTGGAGCTTCGAGAACGTGGTAAGATGTACAAAATTAGTGGTCCACGACTTTTAACACATCAAGGAGAACAAACGTGAATCTAACATGGAGGATCTCGTGGTTCTTGTGAGATTTTTGTTCTT
>NC_081347.1:18282581-18321211 GCF_029784015.1 Lycium ferocissimum
ATGGCCGGTAACCGGGCTTTTAAACCCCAACTTGCCCAGACCCAATTTCACTAAGTCGTGTAGCCTTTCCCACCTCGATAGGCTAACCCTTATCCCAACAATCATAAACATAAGTAAAGCGAAAGAAAATAGAAATAATGTAAGTCTTAGAATAATAATATAAAGTGTGAAAAGTAGTGAAATGCAACCCCAATATCGTGGTCTGGTCATACAATAGCGCAACTAAACTATAAGTCTGAATAATACATAAAAGTCTCAATTTATGTCTCGGAATAGGAAGTGAGACAAAACAATAAAGAGGAATCTTCGGGCAGTGAACGTCATCATGCTCACCCTGAATGGACTCAACAACAAACTCGAAAATCAACCCCGAGAAGATGAAGTAAAACCTGGGAAGTACTCTGCATCCATAAAAGAATGCAGCAAGTGTAGGTTAGTACAAACAACAAGTACTGGTAGGTATCATTAGAGGTGGGCATGGTAAGGTATTGGAAAGTTCAGTACGGTAATTTCGATTTTCGATTTTTAAAAATACTATACCATTACCATACCAAATTAATTTGGTATGGTTCGGTATTTTTTAAGTTCGGTTTCGATATTTTTAGGTACTGTAAATCGGTAATCATAGTTTGTTCGACTTCGACCTACGTATAATTATATAATAGATAATTACGACTTCGGCTATTCAAGAAATGTCTCAATTATTTGTACCAACACCTTACACATGTAATTATATTTAAAAGAAGCACAATTAATCTCCTTCATAAATCAATTACACAAAAGGGCATTTCAATTAACATAGATTAATCAAAATTCTAATGTTTAAACAATTAATTTTGTACTAATACTTGTTTATATATTTGTTCATATTAAAATACTAATATATATGACTTCTATATGTACCTATATATTTCGGTATGGTATTCGGTATATTATTTATAAATACCGAATACCAAACTTTTTAAAAATGCAGACCAACATAATACCAAAACCACGGTATAAAAAATTTCAATTTCGATATGGTAATCGGTATATGTCATACCATACCCGGTCCTAGGTATCATAGGCCGACTAAGACTAGCTAACGTGTATGAAAGCAATAAAGTAAGAATAGCACGTAAACAGTAAAGTACAAGTCATTACTAGATAAGTATCCACAATGCCAATCACAACCTATTGTTAGCATCTAAGCCCAAATGTTCCAGGCTTTAGAATAATCACCAAGACCAAACCATGACTACAGTATCCCGTCCCCATTTAGTCATATACAAGGATCCTAACACAATCCATATCCAATCCAACAACAATCCAAATCACGCTCAGCACATAAGAGAGAGACAACAAAATGCAATGTAAATATATGCCAAGTCTTAGTACATCAACTCCGAATCGATCAATCACAACCATATCGCACATTCAAACCCAATTGTGCCAAGTCTCAGAGATTTCAATCACAAGTTCATATCCTAATCAACCAAGAGAGATGATAAGATGAAATGCAAGATGTATATGATATGTATGCAATGCATATACTCGTACATATGTATTTCGACGATGGAACATCACGTCTCGGCGGCCAAGAAGACAACCCATGGGAGCCGTGAAGTCCATGTACGGGTCCTCCGCGCACGGCCGGGAGATGACTCAACATGCAATACTACTACTCCACACACAGCCCGAGAGATGACTCGACATCCCAATACCGGTCGCCGCACGCGACCCGGAGATGACTCAATATCCAATATTGGGTCGTACAGATGTTGTTTCCATATCGGTCGCTCCGCAAGACTGACAGAGATGACTAAATATCCAATATGGGTCAGATAGATAAGTGTTTCCATATCAGTCACTCCGCACACAGCCCAGAGATGACTTAATAGCCAATACGTCTCGAAAGAATACCTGTCACTCTGCACACAGCCTAGAGGTGACTCATATTAATATGTCTTAATGCATCTGTATTTCCTTCTCATTTCCCATCATCAGTACCATATCAAGGCAATATCAATATATCATGGAATTGAGTACGAATACAATGCAAGTGTAATATCAATAAACCAAATCAATCCCAAACAGTACCACACATGGACACACATTAATATTATCAATAAGGCTACACAATAAGCCACAACAGATTCATAGTTCTTATCTCAATATCAACAAAGTAAGGTAACACAATATCATAATCATGATATATAACTAACCACCAATATCCTATATCTCAACGTGGCGACGAGCCAACAAGTACATAGAACAGATAAGTCAACAACGCAATGAGGTGGCTAGCCCCCAAATCATACAACAAGGCCCAATCTAAGGCAATATCCATCCCAAACTTCATACACGAAGGTTTACATGCATTCTCCAACAATATCATCTAAACATATGCTTCGCTAATCGAAGTCTCACCATAAGATAAATCGTAATCTACCTGGAAAGCCAAACAGCAAACTCGAACGATAAAACCTTGTGCCTCATGATAGTGAAAGTCCTTAAGAGAAATCTGACCCAACTTTCCTCAAATCGCCTCCAAGATGCTAAGGAATTGTTATATTAAGAATGGGAGGAACAAGAGTTGCAAAAGGGCATTTAAATAAGAAACTGCCCCGTCTTTGCTTTTGCGGTCAAGAGGCTATTGCGGTTCCACCAAAGATTTTGCGGCTACCTGGCACCAGAAATTTCTGGTGTCTTCCAAACTTGGAATCGACACCCGGAAGCTCCCTGACACAAATCAAATATGCATACGCATGTAAAATTGCGCTACGAACTCACCCGCGCACTCGAAATTCTCAAAAAAAGCCTCGTTGAACAAGTCAACCCCTAAAAGCCTAAAAGCAACTTTCCAACCCAAGTCCCAAAATGCAACCGAGTGCATTAAAAATCAAACCAAAACCACCAGTCAGTCACAAATGATCATCTGGACCTCTCAAAATCGACGGATTTCCAAAAAAAGGCCGTTTATCCAAAAAGTCAACTATGAGTCAAACGATTTTTACTTAAAAGACATCTTTTCCAAAAGTCACGTCACAACTCACTCCCATGCCTAGGGAACCGTGCCAGCTGTCCCCGGGGGTCAAAATTATACTAATAAAGCTAGGGAACGGATCAACGGTGGCAAAATGGTCAAAATGCAATAACCACCGAACGGGTCGTTACAAAGATGGGGTCAATGAAAAGTAAATATGTCCACATTTTTAATGTGTTAACACGCATTACTTTACTACTAACATAGAAGCGGCTAACGACAGCTGCTTCCGGTCGTAATGCTATTTTGGGAAATTGGGTGATGTTTCTGGACAATTTAGTCATATGCCCCTAATATTTGTGCTATGTGTGCTTGTGCGTATGCTCACCCGCTTTTCTCCCGTGTTTCAATGACAAAATACCCAATCATCTTTATGAAAACACCAAGTATATCCTACCTTTTGTCATCTAGGTCCAGGAAGTATTTCTGTAATTGCAGCAACCAGGAGGTATTTCTGTAATTGCAGCAAAAAAAAAAAAAAAAAAAAAAAGCAACTCCATTGGATGAGGAAAGCCTTTACTATAGCTCCTTTGAAAGTATATATCTTCGTCGTGTATTCTACCCTCTTCTGCTAATGTCATCCCCATGTATTTCCCAAGATATTTACATTTCATTTGTGCCTCACAACCAAACATCTTAAGTAGGTGTTTGGCCATGAAAATCAAATATTTTTTACTTTATTTGGTATTTTGGAGCTGGAGTCGAAGTTGGAGTTGGAGTCGAAGTTAGAGTTGTGTTTGGTCATAGTTTTTGCAAAGAACGTTTGGTTATTTGAATGTATTGAAAGTGAAAAAAGTGAAAAACACGTTTTGATTGTTTTTTAAATTCCAAATACAACTTCAATTTGTATTTAAAATTTTTATGACCAAACACCGTAAAGTGAACAAAATGAAAAAATATATCCAAAAAAAAGTAAATAATTCTCATGGACAAATGGGCCCTATATAAATCTTCTTTGCATATTTCAATGGGATGTCATGTCAAGGTTCTCATTTTTTAACTATTACGTAATACCAGCGGGACAAATGAAAATTACTCCACTTGGATTACTTATTTTTACCTTCTTTTTTTAACCTTCTTTTTTTTGTGGCCTTGTACTTATTTCTACCTATACATTATAGCACCTGAAAAACAAAACTAAATCAATACTGGTAAGTTTTAAAACTAGATCTCCGAAAGCTGTCCCAAATTAGATTTCAGAAAACAATAATCCATCAAAAAGACACGAATTTTTTTTTTTTTCAAAAACCTTCTGCACCAAGTTTTATTGTAAAATTAAAACTATTTCTCGATAACAAATCTATGTTTTCTAACCGTGATTTTTTGCACATAACTTTAGTATTTAATCGTGATTAATTAACATGCATTATTGCCTCATTAAATCACTTAACTATAATAAATTTAATAGTTTAGTGTAAACACTGACGCGAATAAATTTTTGCCCCATTTATATACAGGCTAACAATATTAGAACTCCAATTTAAACCGTTTAAAATAATTTTCCACAGTATATTCTCTTATTTTATTTTCATTGTAATTTTAATAAAATGTATAACTAATTATTTTTATCTGAGTCCATCCTTAACAAATATTGCACAATGATAAATATACACACAAGTACAAAAGAGATGGAATCTTTTTCAGTGAACATTTAATTTAAAGTTAAACCTCAAATAACAAAAAAAAAAAATTAAAAATTTATACGCTACCTAATTTTAACAAACATTACAACTATTCAATCTGTTGGGCCCGTGCACAGCACGGGCATACCTTACCTAGTTTTAAAATAGAAGATGAAGAAAATGGTAATCATATAAAATATGCAGTATAACATACAAAATCTGTACCTATTGTTATGAAAAATAGTGTTAGGCAATTAAGTGTCGTAGTTACTAATTTAGAGTTTTGAATCTGGTAGTGCTATTTTTTCTAGTTATCTTCAATAATTGTTACAGGGAGGAGTGAGGGAGTATGAGTTTGACTTATTGACGAAAACAAAATGGCCATGTGTAAGAAGTGACAAGAGGAATAGGATATTCCTCAGCAGTTTATATGTAATATTTTATTACTTCTAGTCTATCTGGATGAATAATCACCGCATCATATTGATAATGACCTGTTTGATCAATGATCAAAAATTAAACTATTGATATTGATGTTCTTCCGATATACGTGTAGGAAAAAAAAATCCGACATCTGTGGAATAAGGATTTCCAAATACAGATAAAATTTAAGGTTAAGGAAGATCAGATACCTGTCGTTTTGGGTGTGGGGTTGCCGGGGGAGGGGGGGGGGAGGGGGAGTTGATTGTTTAATTACAGAATTTTGATGTCTTGAACAAATACTTTCTTTGACTAGTAGGCTAATATCAACAGTAAGTACAATAGAGGAATCGAAATTAAAATGGATACAAATTAATCATGTCCAATTTTTATGTTTATGCTGTCTCTCTAACGTGTTAGTTAAGGAAAACTTACTCTCACACACACATGCCGTATGCATCAAATTTAATGATTTTAACGCACATACTCAATAGTTTTAAAAGCTAGATTTATAGGTAGTACTAAAAACTGTGAATGTTATTTTTATGGGTGATAAATAAACATGAAGTACATCTTTTTTACTAATCTTTTGCTTTCCTTAATCATAAATCCATTGTAATAGAAAATTAATGTTTTTTATTCTAAATTTGACTTTCCTTTTAACTTTTTATTTCACACTAATAACAAAGTGATAAAAAGTTTATTATGTAGAAATGGATAAATACATGCATTTTTCTTTTTGATTGATTAATTTTGAGAAAACTTCAATTGGGCTGTGAGGAGTGTGGATGGTCATGCCATGTACATTAACAAACTTGTATTCTTTTTTTTTTTGGTCCAATTAATATCTATTCAATTAAATATCATGGGGACCTACTTCATTCAGTAGTTTTGTCCATCAATACGCAAGTGTTTATTGTGGAGACCCACCCGAAAGTTCGCCCCACTGGTTTTGTTTGTTTTGCTGTCATATATCTTATTATTTTATTTATTATTATTAATATATGAAGGTCCGGCTATATATATGATGATATAATGATTTAAAATCTTATAATGTAATGGATTGTACATGGTACCAACGTAAGAGTCATTTCAACCACGGATTTCTTTTTTCCTTTTGTGTGGTGACAGCACAGGTGGGATGTTAAAAGGTATGTTGTGTCATGTGTCAGTACCTTTATTTCATGAAAAAGGTTGCAAAATCTTCTTCTTCTTTTTCTATTTGAAACTTTCATAAAACTTCTAGAGAACCATGTTTTTGGTTCTTGCAAAAGCTGAAACCTATCCTGGAGGTACTTTTCCATAATACAGGGGTATTGGGGAAGGAGAAAAGAGGATAATAAGAATCAAATTTGTAACTATTTTGAAAAAAAAAATCACTAAATACTTACTAGACTATAAAATTTGGTCATTTTTGCGCAAAAAACTGAAAAACTTTTCTTTAGTAACGTTTGATTAAAAGAAATTTTTGATAGTTTCATATATATCGGATTTGCAAACAAGTAGAACCTATCTCATGATTTTGGAAATACTTCTTTATAGCATGTTTAGTCAAGCTTCTGGAAAGTCATAAATTCAAGCTTCTGGGAAGTCATAAATGTTTATTCTTTTATTTTTAAAAAATGATTATTTTAGGGTGCGGTGTTTGACAATTTTTTTAGAAAATAGAGAAGTGTATTTGAGCCGCGGCAGAAGTTATTTTCAAAAATTGAAAAAAAGTAGTTTTTCCCAAAAGGACTTTTGGAACCTTAGCCAAGTACAAATTGATGTTCAAATATTGGCAAAAGTACTCTTTAAATTGATTAGTCAAACACGAATTGCTACTTTAATTTCTAAAAGTACTTTTCAAAATAAACATATTTTAAAAATTTAACCAAACAGGCTAGAAGATTTTTCAAAAGGGAATATGAGAAGGAGGGGCTCAATATCTGTTTTAGATAATAAATTGCAAAGTGTTACCCCGCATCCCCTTTTGTTTGTCCAGTTTACATTTTGTACTCCCCTTACAAAAATAAAAAAAATACATGATATAACTAACTTATACACTGTATTTACCATGCATAAGGATATTTTCACAGAATTACCAAACATAGCTACACTTTGTATTTTATAGCAAATCCCTGAACTCGACTGCTCCTCTCCAAGAGCAATAGAGCTCCTGCGAATGGCCATCACTGGTCAACGACAACACCGTGATCCTTCCCCCTTGCTCTGGCAACGTTCCGTCAACCAATCACCGAAATATCTCAAAATTTCACCATCTCTTCCTCTTACCCTTCTCTACAAGAATTCACAACTCGTTATTTTAATTTCCCATGAAACGGCGTAGGTCTGAGAAAAACTGAAGATAACCGAATTTTCTTTTTCAAATTTGTTGAGTTCCTGCCACTTTCACTCGACGAAACATAAATGAATGGATAGATCTTGGACAGATCTATCACTTGACATTAAATTAGTCCAAAATTCCGTCAAATAATTTTCCAGCGAGTTTTTCCAGTGACCTCCATTGATTGCGGCGACATTTCTCCCTTCCTCTGTTTTTTTTTTCCCTCTTTCTCCTTCTCATTATTCTTATTGTTTTTTTGTTTGTTTTCATGTAAGGGCAGCAACCATCACCGGCTTTTTTTCATTGCTTGGGTGACTTTCTTGCTTGGCCCCGGTGAACTTTCATCTCTTCTGTGCTATGGAGTCGCATACAGTGATATAGTAACTATGTGTATTTCTGTATTTCAATGCACCACACTTGTATCTCATAAAATACAAGTGTGATACAATGAAATACAGTGACATACAAGTGTCTGTTATGTATCTTCAATGGAGGACGCGAGTATGTTGTATGCAGTATAGATCTAGGTCTTCTTCTTCTTCATTATATATATCTTCACTGTATTTCGTTGTATGAGAGAGAGAAAACGTTGAACGAGTGCATACAGCCTATCGTGATTGTATACGTCGATACAACAAAATTAAACGAACGCATAAAACCTATTCAAGCTTATAATAAATGAACACTAGCTACGAATGAATATAAGTGACATTAGAGCGAATGAATACAAGTGATACAAGTTGGTAACAATTGATACATTAGAGTGAATGAATACAAGTGAAATTAGAGTGAATGAATACACGTGATACGAGCTGGTAACGATTGATACTGTAGAGCGAATGAATACAAGTGAAATTAGATCTAATGAATACACGTGATACAACCATTATGCACGAACGAATACAGACTGCTAGCTGCTAGCAGCTGGCAATGGATATCGAAACTGTAGTTGCGCCTAGTAATTAGCTCACAAACTATATTGCTTTGTGAAATTTTCTCATATCAAGTATATATTTTACTAAGTTATCTATATTGATGGTACTTTAAAAATTTAAATTTGATTACTAGTACTCCAATTAGTTTGGAAACGATCACTTCATGATAAGGGTAAAATTTAAGAGTTTTGAGTTAAAATTGTCCCTTATCTATGGGAGTAGATTCATTTTGGTCCCTCAAATATTACCTTGAGCATATTTGACCCCTTATCTATGAGAGTAGGTTCATTTTGGTCCCTCAAATATAACGCTAAGCATATTTAATCCCTTAACTATGCTAAAGTGGGGTACTTTTGGTTCCCCTAATAGAACCCGTTTAAAAAGTAACGGTGCTAAACCCATGTGACACTCACGTGACTCGTAAAAGGCTAAACCCATCGGACAAAATGCAAAGCAGAGTAATGGCATTTCTCTAAAAAATGCAATTCATATAAGATATTAGCAAAACAACTCATGATATTTGGATCATATGGTTGATAACCAACTCTTAAATAGTAATCTGGCAGCACACATGGAACCGTTCCACTTATTTTGGAAGCATGTGAATATAAAGTTATTTTTGTAAAATATTAAAAAAATCAAAATTCTTTTTAACAACTGTTATAAATTATCTTAATTGTGGAACCACTCCAATTTTTTTCGGAAGCATGTGAATGCAAATTTTAATATATTAGATAAAGTTTCTGCCTTTTTTTAAAAATCAGCTTCTTCTTCTTCTTCCAGTCAATTGAAGCTTTCTACAGAGAGGCTAGGGCTTTTTCCGGTGAAGTGTTTCTTCATATGAAGTTGGGGAGAAAGGCGAATGAGTTTAGTATTTTTGTCCGATGGGTGTCACATGGGTTTAGCACCGTTACTTTTTAAACGGGTTCTATTAGGGGAACCAAAAGTGTCCTACTGTAGCATAGTTAAGGGATTAAACATGCTTAGCGTTATATTTAAGGGACCAAAATGAACGTACTCCCATAGATAAGGGATTAAATATACTCACGGTAATATTTGAGGGACCAAAATGAACCTACTCCCATAGATAAGGGACAATTTTAACCCAAAACTCTAAAATTTAAAAATAAATAAATCTCTCCCTATTTGCTAAAGTGGACAAGTTAAAGAGAAAATCTATTTTTAACATTGTGAGGCCCTGTAATATTTTATAACTAGTCAAGACTCATTTCAGGATAACAAAGTGTTTGAAATATATTAATAATGGATAGAAGAAACAATATGATGACTTAAACTACCCAAAATGGACAAAATAAAACTTCATAGGACCTGAAAAATTGTGTGGGATAAAACAGAATAATTTCATTGGTATGGTTGCATGTCACACAACATTTAGAGAAAATCCTAGATTAGCTTGGCACTAGGGGCGGATCCACCCTTTAGGGTGGGGGTGGCCCCTAGATTAATAATTTTTTTTATATATTTATGTTTTATTAGCTTAAATTAGGTTAAATATTTGATCCTACCACCCTCAGTCGTAAATTAGACAAAGGTGCCACGGCTGGTAGACACAAGTTTGAATCTATCTTGAACATTTTTCAACTCCCGTTTTTCTTTGTGCTTTTTACTTCCTTTGTACCAGTAATTCCCTTTTCGGCTCTCCTAATTTTCTATTTATCTTTTTATTATTTATATTGTCTTTCCTCTTTTCTATTATTTTATTTGTGTTTTCTAGAGAGAACACACAACTACAAATTTCAAAATCTCTTAAATTAAGCATTTCTCTTAATCTCAAATCTATGAGTATTTAAATAAAAAACCTTGGCTCTCAATGGGAATTTTTGATTGAGATCAAAATTCAATTTTTTTTTTTAATAATTTCTTTTGTTTATTACTCCCTCCGTCCATGTTTACTTGTCTATATTTGACTTGGGACACTCTTAATGAGCAATAAATAAAATGAGAAATGAATTGGAGTACTTAATGATAAGGGTAAAATAGGTATAAAATGATAAATTATGTCTTGGTTTTTCAAACTATATAACTTACAAGTAAAAGTGGACATATATTTTTAGTATAATGGACAAATAAAAATGGACGGAGGGAGCATATAATAAAATTTATGCTATTCTGTGATTGTTAAATTCAATTTAAATCACTTTACTACTTAAATTGTGATGGAAATTTCATGAAAAAACATGAAATTTATGATTTATTTTTGAGGACTTGTAGTTTATCTAATTCTACATTTACTTATGGGGTGTATTTACCTATTGAAGAGTTTTTCTATTTTTTTTTTAAATTTTGATTGGTGTAATTCCCTTATTGAAAATGTTATTTCACTTGTGCAAATTCATTTTTTAATATACATAAGAGATGCAAGTCCCTTGGTGAAAATGTTAATTTTACTTCTGTTGTTAATAGGTGTGATTTCTTGTTTAAGATGTTAATTATGTTCGTTTCTTGATTTTTGAGATGTAATTTTCATATTTGTAAATAAAAAAAAGCCTATTAAGTTGACCCGAATAAACTAAAAAGAGATGGATCCGACCCAAATACACGTTCCTAACAAGATTTACATTAAAGAAAATTGTGACACCCGCCACCTTCAAATCCTAGATCCTCTGCTTGGCACTATGGTTGTGCGAGGCATAGGGTGTCACCAAGGTCTGGAACATTGCAGAATATATAAGTCATGTCAGAGAAAGAAAAATTAATTTTTCCTTCAACGTTTTTGAGAGTTTTGGAGAAGAAAATGGACTTGGGGCTTCACGAATTGACCAAAGGAAGAACTCAATTATAACTACGCTACTTCTAGTTGATTAAAGCAAGAACCTTCAAGGATTAAGAAGGGAAATTACAGACTTCCCATCTAATCCTAAAAAACTAAAGGAGAGGTGAATTTAGAGTTTTTTTTTTTTTTTTTTTTAATATATAATTTATAAAAGGTAAAACTTGATTCTTTACCTTCCTAAGAGTAATAGTGGAGTTTAATTAAGGAGCGCATTATGCTAACTACTAAATTATCTAAACCATGAATTATATGAATCCTAGCCTCATGGATAAAATTTGGTTGAGTTACTAGTTAAAGTTTAAATCTTTAGACATGTATTAATTGCTATTGACCCCGAATGCCATGTGAGCGTGAATTGAGTATTGGAATCACTTGAAGAACATGAACGCAGTAAGCTCAAAGATCAAGTTAATTTAATACTTATTTACTAATGAAAATTTAACAAAACCTATGTATTCCACAAGTTTAATAAATTGTCAAAGATATTGTTGTCTTGATTTAGCTCTCAGACCACCATTGAAGTCTCAAGCAAGAGAGTTTGAGTCGTCCATGCATTACTATCCATTTTTCATGACCTTTGTGATTTTACTCAGCTTTCAGAACATTACATATTTACACGAATTAGGAATCACTATAGATTGTGTGCATTCATTGTCATATTTATGTTTTGTTTTGATTCAGCTACTTGTGTGAACTCAGACGGAAAGAGTAGTTATCCTCCCTTTGCGTGAGTGCCACAAAAATCATGGTTGCAAGAATTAGGAATTAGGTGATCCTCCCCAACATGTTCTGATAGATCTCACATGGGCAGGCCATATCACAAAAATATTTTTCACGAAATCATATCCTTTTAGAATTATTTCAACATTCATGTTACGTTGATGACAAATATTCAGTTTATATTTCAACTTACAATCTAGTTACAGTTTTTAACATGCAGCCTTCAGTTGTCAATTTACAGTCTTAGTATCTGTATATGCCATTTTCCAGCCTTATATGATATTTCAGACTTCCTTAGTATTGTGTTCCTTTTTATCAGAGAGTCTCGCTCAATTTTATTGAAAAGATAACCTATGAGACTTGATAGATTACTATTGGTACTTAATTCGTGAGGGCCTGCTTTTATTTTTTGGATGCAAGTACACTGGACGACATTCCCGGCACGAGCAAATAGGTTTAAAGTCCAGCTCAAATCATATCACGCCCCGAACCATGACCTGGGCGTAACACGACACTCGGTGCTTGTCTGCATGTGACCGAGCGAACCAACTGGCTGGCTGAATCAACATGTGATATCAAAACATACTAAATGCGGAAATAACACTAACACATGCTGATCTACTAAAAGTCTGACTGAAATATCATAAATGCGAAAATACTGAATAGGCCCGAAATCTGAATAAGTAGCCGACAAGGCTAACAAAAAAAAAAAAAAAAAAAAAGGAGCCTGCTAAGCATCTGACTGACTGCAATTATAGTCTATGAAGCCTCTAAAGAATACCGAAAATGCTAACTGTCTGTCGGGACAAGGCCCCCGGCACACCTAACTAATTGAACTACTATAAAGACTGAGAAAAGGATAATGCTCCGAAAGACTGGGGCTCATTACTAGTTGATACGAGATGTCCTAGCAAGCAGAGTCGTCAACCTATAAATTGTTACCTGCATCGCGAGTTGCATGCCCCGGGCAAAAAGGGACATCAGCACATTTGAATTGTACTGATATGTAAAGCAACTGAAAGAAAGAACTGTAAATACTGAAAATGAAACTGAACTGATAACAGATAACTGAACTGAACAAGGAAGTAAAGATATGAATACTCCTTGTTCTGAATGGAGAATAACCTCTACTCTGTAATGAACCATAATGGGCTCTCCGTAATCCTTTGTAACTCATAGAATAGGTATTTCAAACAATGCACCATAGGTTGTGACATGGCGGGCAGCATCACCCACTACCATGCTATATCTCAAACAATGCACCATGGTTTATAATATGGTGGGCAGCATCATCCACTACCAGGCTATGTATCATAATGCACCATGGTTCATAACATGGCAGGCAGCATCATCCACTGCCCGACTATATATATGTAACAATGCACCATGGTTCACAGTACGGTGGGTAGCATCATCTACTACCAGGCTATGTATTATATCATCATGCACCATGCTTCATAACAGGGCGAGTAGCATCATCCACTACCAGGCTATGTACGTGCTATCTGTTATGGCTACTCGCATATACAGATAAAGGTGATAGTCAACCGACACTCATGGACCTATAAAGCAATGTATCACAAAAGCATATTTAAACATCAATTTTCATGTTATTGAAGGCATTCTTGGATTTAGACATGCTTTTCAATTGACACAATTACACCTTTTAAACTCTATATAATTTCGTGAATTCTGTCATGAGTTCATAAACTATAGAGTCATCATATTTCTACCTTTTTCAAGAAGTATCATAAGTTAAGGAACCTTCATATTATTGTTCTAACATGGATACTGAACATTACTATCCTGAGACATGGAATCACTGATTGTTTATAGAATTTAGAAAATTAACTATTCATAAGCTTCTGGGTTTTCATAACTGAGACTCATGGGATATCAAGCACAAGTCTATATTGATTACGTACTGAGTTCACAACGTTCGAAATGAAAGTCATGAATGAGTTATGAAACTACATCATCTGGAGAATAGAAACTCTGCAACTATTCATAGAATTAACACATGACTATGTTTCTGAGGCAAATCGTAATAGTCATAGAAGAACATGGCGTAGGGAGAATCATCAACATTCCCAAACGTAGAGAGTTAGTCTCACATACCTTAATTCTGGCCTTTTAGTGTATTACAGCGTTCGTCACCCCTTTCGACTTTAATCTAGAGCAATACACGTCAAAGGGAATCAATATTAGTAAGAATACTCATGCTTTGATCATCTAAGCATTTTATCAAACACCTTGTGGGCATAAAGCTCCACAACCCTCATTAATGGTGTTTCTTTATCCAATTACTCAATCTCTTGCTTCTAGGTGATTCTACAATCTTAAATAGGTATAATTAGCATCATTCTTCATCACCCATATGATTACAACAACCCTAAGTCAACAATCCCAACCATATAATAGTTCATACGTTTCTTACTATTAACCCATTAACTTATCTCTCAAGGACTTAGAGTCCATAATCACCAATTCAAAGCTATAATCGATTGGAATAGGAAAGTCTTACATACCTTATTAGCTTCAAAACCCAAAGGAAAAATCCAAACTTTTGATGAAGAACTCCAATTCCTTCACTTGAACCTTTGAGAAGGATTTTCTTGAAAACCTTAGGATTGTAGAGTAGGATTTTGCTTAGAATTCATGTATAATCGTTAGAATTACTTAGAAGTACATGGAAGAACCTTACCTTGATGTGGGAGGATGAGGAGATGAGAGAAAATTCGTGCTAGGGTTTGAAGAAGTGAAGAATGGAATGAAAAATCAAGAAACCGCACTTAAAAGTTGCAGCGATCGCATGTTAAGGAGGACGTTTTGTGTGCCCAGCAGCGTACGCTGCCTGTGCGCGCACGGGCATGTGCACACAATGGACCTCGCTTCGCTGTCTGTCCGCATGAGACATGGCCTTGGGACGTCAGTCTGCACGCGTTGCATGCCCGTGGATGGCACCACTGATAGCTCTTTAGTAAAACGTGAATAACTTTTTGTACATAACTCTGATTGACCTGATCCTTATATTAATGGAAAGGTATTTCAAAACACTTCTATACCTCCCATCTAAGTTCCGTTATATCCATATTACGGGTCAAACCTGATCCCGAAAGTACGGGGTGTTACAACTCACTTGCCAGTTATTATGATGGGAGCCCAATATTTATCATATTGTTTTGGACTTTTAGTATTTTAGGAAATGCCACAAGGATAATATGTTTTTAGTATTCTTAGACACTCATGACTTAACATAGTGAGCACTTATGAATTTCAATCTCAATTTTTGTAGTCATTTTTAGACCTGATTGATTTAGTATTATCAATTACATAGGACGCTCTCGTTAACTCAGACGCATGACTTTCTAGTTAACTCATATAGTTCATGTGATATCATCTATCATGCTAGATGGTTCAAGACTCACTAAATAGGCAAGTAGTGTTGGTTGTCAATTACATCCAACCAAATATTGGTTTGTGACAAACTGGTATCAGATCGGCTAGATCACTACAAAAACTGAAATTAGTTTAGAATTTCATCTCTAAATCATTGCTAAATTACTCGTAGCTAAATTTTTTTTGATAATCTATTGTTAATCCATCGCTCAATAGAATTAGCAACGGATTTGTAACGACCCGTTTGGTCGTTATTGCGTTTTTACCGTTTTTGCCCCGTTGACTCATCCCCGAGCCTTGTTAGTACTATTTTGACCTGCAGGGACCGGTGGCACAGTTCCCTAGGCATTGTTTTGGGTTTTGGAATGACTTTTAGAAATTTGGTCATAAAACGAAAATCGTTTGACTCGAAGTTGACTTTTGAGTAAACGTACACGTAATCGAATTCCGACAGTTCCATTAGGTCCGGGGGGTGATTTATGACTTAGTGGTATCATTGGTTTGGTTCCCGAAGGGTTTAGGTGTGATTTGGGTCATTAGTTAAGAAAGTATTTAAGTTAGAATTGGAGTTGACCACAGTCAACATCGAGTCAAGATGCTCCCGTGTCGATGTTTTGGAAGTTCCAATAAGTTTGTATGATGATCTTGGACATGTCCACAAAGTTTTGTTAGATTATGATGAGTTTTGGATAAGTTTGGGTTGTATGGTGATTGTTTTCGATTTCGACGTCGATTTGAACATAAAGGGTACCATATTGAGCAAACGGCCTTTGATTCGTGTTTCGACTGAACGATTATATATGTATCGTAATTTTGGAACCATAGCAACTGAAATCATCAAGTTTCGACATCGTATGAGGGATTTATGATCATTTTACTAAGAATTGGGTTGCCAGATTTTTCAGATTAATTACGAAATTGCTATTGAATTCGTATTTAAAAATCTGCACTATTCCAAATATTGAAACCAACATATCTCCTTCATTGTAAGGTCAAATGGAATGATTCAAAATCCTAACTTGACTGGAATTTCACAAGGAATCCATTGGAGGCATCAAAACCGAGTTTCAGAATCATTTGGCACAAGAAACGAGGCAGAACAGCTGGGCGTTTTTGGCTATTAATGTTGTTCGAGTTTTTCCCATCTTGAAAGTTTGGGTTTGGGAGAATTCAAGGATGTTCTTCAAGTTTCTTCCACGGGGTAAGGTCTAAACCATAATCTAAGTATTTCCTTTTATTCATTCCCTTGGTTTAAGCTTTAATCCATGATTTCAAAAGTAGGAAATTGGGGTTTTTCATGAAGAAGGTTTAACGAGTCCTTCTTGAGAAGTTCATGAAATTGGTTAGACTTCATAAGTTGCTTAAAATGATGAAATTAAGTGGGTTCATGCTAGATTATGATGTATATAAGGTTGTTAATCATATATCTTCCATTATTAGTGTTAGATTCTTGAATCTAGAGTCAGGGTTTATACCCAAAATTGGGGGTTTTTGCTTGGATTTTGAAATTGGATGATTGCTTGAGTTAATTTAGCAATTAGTTGATGCTTTTGATCACCTAGTATTTAATTGGATATTTTACCCACGAATTTCTCGTTTTGATCTTGTGGGCCCCGTTTTCCCAAATTCTAAGGTGGGGTTTTGACCTAAATTGAATGATAACAATATTAGTATCGATCTTCATGATTTCTAATCTGGATTTCGAATATGCCTAGACTTTCTTGATCTCTAGGCTCAGCGGAAGGGAAAGGTTAAATGGTGATTGGTGTTTGTTGTTTGGCCATCCTGGTAGGTTATGGCTTACCCTTGGTGAGACTTCGTGTAGCAAAGCATATATTTAAATGATATTGTCGGAGAAAGCATGTAAACCTCCGGGTATAAAGTTGGGGTTGTGTTTAGTATTTTCGCACTTTATCTTATGTGGATGATTTGAAACTTATTCTATATTTATGTCTTCCGCCTTTACTTGAATTGGTTATGTTGGGATAAGGGTTTGCCTATCGCGGCGGGAATGATAGGCGCTGCACGGCCTAGTAAAATGGGTCATGACAAGTTGGTATCAGAGCCTTAGGTTACCTGATCTATAATACAAGAGCGTGTCTAGTATGGTCTTGTGGATCGGTACGATGAGCTCCGTACTTATCTGCGAGAGGCTATAAGACATTTAGGAAACTTCCAATTCTTTCATTCTCTCGTGTGACTTCATTTAAATTGGTACCTAGTCAATTTCAATTGGTATATGAACTTTCTTATCTTAATCACCCGTGGAGGGTGGACACTCATCCCTAAATTCTTATGCGAATGGTTGATCTATGGCGTGTTGTGGGTTGGGTGCTAGATATGTTATTTTGATTCGGGAAAGTGATTAAGTTCAGTCCTTAGTTATGGTTTGAGGATTCGATTGTGTGGGTCGCGATTAGACTCGGTTGTTGTACGGAGTCGCGATTAGACTCGTTTATTGTGAGAGTTCATGAGAAATGGGAAGGATAGTTCAGAGGGTTACAGAGTCTCCATGTTTCGATAGTGGGTTGCTCGATAATATGATCGGTTTGACTTCAGCTTCGTCAAGGCTTTATGATGGTATGCGTGGCACTGGTGAACCAATGACGGGTTGACGATTCAGCAACAGTGGAGTATTAGACTTTAGTTGGTGAGAACAAGTGTAAGTTCGGTGATGACTATCGAATGTGGGCAAGCGTATTGTGATCGCGTGTAATAAAGAAAAGAAGTTGACAATAAGGACAGGAAGGAAGACTTTGTGGAAAGGTTGTAGCGAAGTGAGACTTCATAGAATATCTTGGACATGAGTACTTTTCGAGAGATTGGGAAGAAAAAAATTGATATCTGACATGGGCGTCAGGATAAGGTTACGACTGGTGCAAAAAGTTATTCTTGATATGAGCTCATTGATGTTAAAAGACTACTCGGTTATTAAGTGAATGTTATGGGCACATCGTTTGATCGGTAAATTGACTGGGTTGTAGACTTCTGAAAAGTTAGTAATCGACTGATGGAAATGACTTCAATTATGGGCGAATGCGATGAATTAATGACTTGAGGAGTTACTAGTTGTTTCACTTAGACTTGAGGAGAAGTATGGATATTGATGTGTGGCTTGTCGGGCTTAGAATGGATGAATAGTTTAGAGGATCGAGTGGATTTGAGCGTTTGTTGCTTGATAGTGATAAAAGTGATTTGAAATAAAATACGAGAATCGAAGGATTACAATGAGACATCTTGCGATCGGGTTCAGAAGATTAAGGTTCGTAAGATTGGAGGTGAGGTAATATAGGTACTCGAGTAGTGATGTGAGAGCTTGGTTAGCTTACTTTTGACCAGAGGGGACTATTGACACGCTTCCCGAGGTGATCGGGATGATTTTGGTGACTTTTTGGAAAAAATTATCTTTAAGCGAAAAAAAGTTGACTCAAAGTTGACTTTTAGGCAAACGGACCTTTTTCAGAAATCCGTCGATTCCGGGAGGTCTGGATGGCCTTTTAAAACTTGTGTGTATATCTGATTTGGTTCCCGATGCACTCAAATACATTTTGAGATTTGCGTTGAGAAGTTGGAATTGAGGTATCAGCCTCCGTTGGGAATTCCGAGGCCACGGGTGCGTTCGTAGCATGTTTTTATGTGGATCTGTGTATGTGGTTTGTGAGAAGATGGCCTCGGGAGTTAGTCAAAAAATTCGGGTTGAGTTGTGAAATGGGAATAGTTTTCTGGTATCTGGTGCCCACTTTGGTGGCACCGATCGCGCGCGGCACCCGTAGCGGCGCGGTCGCCACTGAAGCGGTCGGTGCCATTTAGGCATGACTGCTGTAGCAGTCATGGGACCGCTGGGGCGGCGCCACTGGAGTGACCATCTCATCGCAGAAGCGGTGACGGACAGTTAGTTCATTAAGTGATAGAAGATTAATAGTTGGTATAATGAATATTCTTTCTAGGCTTCTAAATCATGATTTGTTGGTTGGGTTAACTGAGTTAAGTTCGGTATACATTTCAAAAATTGAGTAAGGCAATTCGGGCAAGGACGATTCAGTGGGATACATAAGGATATTAGTGATACTGTTGTGTGATACGTCGGATTTAGAGAGCGTTTAGTTTATAGTGGTAAGCATTAAGAGAACGCTAATGTGTAGAGTTTGTGGTACGATCCTATCTCCAGATTAATTCGGTTGGTTTGCAAGACTTATGATTATGTGGTATTCGATGGAGTGGATTCGAGGATTGATTACAGTATCGATGATCGTGAAGTGATTGGAAAATTGGGAATTGACGAGTCGAGAAAAGGTATAGATGATTATAAATCGATAAGAAAAAGTTACATCTTGGGAATTTCTTGGGTCAGTATGGATTGTGGTGTCGTTTTCTTGCATTTTCCAGTTGAGGTGTGTTTGTTGCGAGAGCTTAAGAAGCAAATCTACAAGGATGGACTATGTGATATGACAGAGTTCCGTCGGATAAGTTTAGTGACCTTCTACAGTGGATGAGTTAGCATGCCTTGAGAGAGAAGATTGTGGAATTCTTTTCATGTGAGGACTAGAATTATATTTTAGAGGTGAGACCCTACTCGTGGTGATATTTCATGTTGCAAGTAGTATTGACTGGACAGTTTGGATAAGCGCCTTTGGTTATTAAAGACTTGGGGGTGATTGCGTGAGATTTGGAGTGACAGTGTAAGACTGGATACTTTCGGAGAATTTTCGAGCATATCGAGGGGACACTATGAGAGGTTCAATGGTTATATAATTTCTATATGAGGCTTCAGGTTGCGTTAAGGGTGTCAGTGGCGACGAGACAATCCCGATCCCGTCCCGTGTCCGGCCCGATCCTGCACCGGACCGTCCCGGTCCCGGTTAAGTATGGGGGAGCGGGAAAAGGGGGTAAGGGGATGGGTAGTGGGATGGACGGGCGGGAAAACCCGGATCAGTCCCGGTCCGGTCAGGCCCGGTACCGGACTGGCTGACCGGTCCCGACCCGCTGAAAAATTTATTTATTTATTTTTTAGTTGATCAGACATTTGACCGTTGGGAGGCCCAAAAAATGTTAACGTTGGGACTCCAAACGGTCTGATTTTCAGCCGTTGGAGTCCCCTTCCCAAAAAAAAAGAAAAAGAAAAATACCCCCAAATTTTAAAAAATTGCATTTTAATCCAAATTATCTAAACTATAAATACCTCTTCTTTTTATTCATTTTCACACAAATCATCCATCAATTATCTCTTTCTCTAATATTTGTTATCAATTATATCTCTCTCTAATATTATTATTATTATTATTATTATTATTATTATTATTATTATTATTATTATTATTATTATTATTATTATTATTTTGGTGAATTGGGCAATATTTGAATTTGGAGCAACTTTCAAGCTTCAAGTAATAAAATTTTAATTTCAAAGTTTACGGTTACGTCTTCTTTTATGCAGACGTTTGGTGCACTCGTTCCATCCTTTAATTTATTTAATTCTTGCATTTTATTTGCACCTTTTTAAAAAAATTAATTTTCATATTTTATTTTATTATACTTTGATAATATGTCCAAAAAAGTTAAGATACCGGTCCTAGGTAAAACTGTCAAAATCCCTAACCCTTTTAGCCGTAGTAGTAAGGGTAAATCTTGTTCTTCTAGTAAATCTGGTTCTTCTAGTAAATCTAAAATTCAATTTAGAAACAATACGGAGGATTTCACTCATGTTGATGAAACTGATTTTTTTTCTCCTCCCGATTTTCCTCCTATTCCAGAAGATTTAGAATTACAAAATGAAGCCTTAGATAGAGCTTATGGTAATTTAGATTTTGATGAATTTGAAAATTTAGAAGTAGAAGAAGGAGAGGAATTAGATTTAAATGAGACACCTACTAGTCCCGTTACCGAAACTCCAACTTGGACTACATCTCAGTCTGGAGCTGGTTTTCCCCCTAAACCTCGTACTCGGGGTACGACTAAGGCGCAACGTCCTAGAACTAGTCCCGTATGGAAATTCATGACTTTAGATGATACTAAAACTCAAGCTATTTGTCACAAATGTAAAGGAGTTAAATAACATGGAAGAGGTGGAGGGGCGGGTGGGACGGGTGGTTTAGATATACACTTGAGAGCATGTGTTAGAAAACTATACTTAGATGCTCGATTAGTAGCCGGACTTAAAAACACACCGACCGGCGCTAGTAGTGTCGCTCCCGGTGGATCCGATGGGGGATCTAATATGGTCCAACAAACTTTAAATCCTTCTAACTCCGCTGTCACTAAAATTGCTTATAATAAAGATAGAGATTGTGAAGAACTAGCTAAAATGGTTGCGGTTTGTGGCTTGCCTTTTAGTTTTCCTTCTAACCCCGGTTTTGTGCAATATATTATAGCTATGTATAACCCTACTTTTCAAGGCATTCTAGATCCACTGTTAGAGCCGATATTTTTAAATTTTAGAGTGATTATTGTCAAAATATACATTGTGTGTTCCATCACTTATATACTAGAGTGTCTGTCACTTCTGATATAGGTCGTAGTATTAATGGCAATGATTATTTATGTGTTACGGCACATTGGATTGATCATAATTGGAATATGCAAAAGCGTATACTTGGTTATAAATATATTGATGAGAAAAAAACACAAGTTCTTATATTTCTACAATTGTTCTAGACATTTTGCAATTATATGGTCTTGTTGACAAAGTATTAACTGTTACATTTGATAATGCTTCTACCATGACTAAGAGTCTTTGAACTTATGGCTATAAGAATTTGCCCAATTAAACTTGATATTTTTCATGTTTGATGTGCATGCCATGTTTTTAATTTAGTTGCAAAAGATGGTCTTGATTTATTTGATGGTTCTCTACAAAAAATACGATATGCTTGTCAATATGGTTTTAGCGCTCATAAGCAAAATAGAATTAATTTGTTTAAAAAATATTGTGTTGAGCAAAATTTGCACGTTAGAAAATTCCAAAAAGAAGTTTGTACTAGGTGGAATTCTTTATATGAAATGCTATTTGTTGCTCACCAATAACAAAAACCCCTTCAATACGTTTTTAATGCACAACATTATCATCCCCATGAACAAATACAAGATAGTGATTGGAATGAAATTGAAGGACTGTGTATTTTTTTAGAAAAAATTTATATTGCACCAAAAGCATTTTCCGGTCAATACTATCCTACAATTGCACAAATGTTATTTTTATATTTGTGGACTTACAAAACTATTTGCGGAATATAGAGAATCAAACAAACATGAGGAAGCCGTTGATGAAATGATTCTTAAATTTAAAAAGTATTTTTTTCCTATTCCCGATATTTATTTGATTGCTTGTATACTTGACCCGTCTTTAAAATTAAGAGGTGCTCAGGGACTTGTTGATAAAATTTATTTGCAGTTGGATATTCCTCCTAACGAACATCCAAATGTTGAAGAGTGTAAAAATAGCATCGAATTAAAAGCTAAAATAATGTATAATAATTATAAATCTTTGGAAAATAGAAGTGGAAATCAACGTCCTTCACAAAAAAATAAGGCTAAATTTGGCAATAGAAAATTTGATAGATCAATGGATCTTTGCATGGCTTGGTATTGCTTCTACTCAAAATGAAAGTGATCTTGAATCTTATCTTAATTAGGGATTGGAAAGCATCATTGTGGACGACGACGACAATGAAGATATTTTAGGATGGTGGAGGGAGCGTGGCAAGGCATTTCCATTACTCTAAAAAATGGCTCGAGATATCCTAACTATTCAATCTTCATCAGTAGCTTTGGAGGCAGCTTTTAGCGCGAAAAGATTTCAACTCGGAGACCACAGATATTCATTAGCACAATATAGCTTGGAGATTTCTGTCTTATTCATGGATTGGATCAACGCAGAAAGAAGAAATT
Organism: Lycium ferocissimum; assembly: GCF_029784015.1. NCBI lineage: Eukaryota > Viridiplantae > Streptophyta > Magnoliopsida > Solanales > Solanaceae > Lycium > Lycium ferocissimum. The sequence continues at coordinate 18,305,707 of NC_081347.1, forward strand.
GTGGGCTACCAAAATTAATCCGTCAAGAATATGAAGATATAATCAACACTAATAGCGATGATGGCATATAACTTATGGACCGTCAAGGAGATATACCAATTCCAGAATTGGATGCAATGGAACCGATACGACATTTAGAAAAAATGTACATAGATCCGTACAAGTTTTAGTGTGATAATTTATAATTAACTACTTAGATGGGTAGTTAAAACAAAACCCTTCCTAGAAAGTGGCTGTGTAGATTAGGTGATCTTATTGTAACTTAGAGGCCTAATTGAAACAGAACCCTTCCTAGAAGGTGGCTGTGTAGATTATGTGATCTTCTTGTATTTGAGGCTTTGAGTCAAGTTTTATGAAATTTAAAAGATCTATTTTGAATAAATAAACATAAAGTTCTTACTTGAAATTGTTTTTCTTTACATAACTACAAAAAATAATGCAATTCTTTATAAAGATTATAAAGACTTGAAAGTATATTTAATATTATGTAATAAATTAAAAATAATAGCCCTTAGAAGTTCAAAAATAAGCCATTGTTAAATACATTTAAAGACTTTAAAGTTATAAGTTATAAAAAATAAATAGTTCTTACTTGAAATTATTTTCTCCTTTTATAAATACCTAAAAATAAATCCAAGTCTTTCAATTTTTTATAAAGACTTGAAAATTTAATATTAACTAATAAGTTAAAAAACTAGCCGTTATAAGTTCAAAAAAATAACCGTTGCAAAAAATAACTGTTGTAAAATAACCGTTTTAAAATTATAAAAACTCAACTATAAATACCCCTCCATCCTACTTCATTCTTCACAGAATTATCTCTCTACCTCAATTTTAAAATTCAACTATTCTACTTCAAAGTTCAAACTTTCATGGAAAATTCTCCTCTTCCACCTCCTCCTACTCAAAGTAGAATTTCTTGGGTATGGAATTTTTATGAGCGGGTAGACGAAGAATATGTGTGTTGTAACAAGTGTCAAAAGTTGTATCATTATGCGCTTAATCCTGCCAAATCCCCGCATGGGGGTACCAGACCGTTAAGAAAACACATGAAGAAGTGCCACAAAATAAAAGATGAATTTTGAAGTTTATCATGTATCAATGTTAAGTGTTAACCGTTTAATTTGTATATTTTGAAGTTTTATGATTTGCAATGTGTTTACGTTTCATTTCTATGTTTTGAATTTTAAATTTGCAATGTATTAGCCGTTTGTATGTTTGAATTTGTAATGTTATCAATTTAAATGTTAAGTTTGAAGTTTTATATTAAATTTATGTCTATTTAGTACTTTAAAATTAAATATTTAAATAAATTAAAAAAGCCCCCCTCATCCCGTCCCGTACCCCCTTGGAATGGGACGGGACGGGCCCCTCAAAAAATCCCCTATAATCCCGTCCCCTAAATCCCCCTTTAAAAAGCCCCCGTCCCGTCCCCTACCGTCCCAGTCCTGTCCCCTTCGCCACCCTTAGGTTGCGTCAAAAAGTTCGGTTTGTGTCGGATTTGTGTATCGGGTAAAGGTTGAGAAACATGAAGATTGAAATCGTAAGATATAGCTCTTCTGTACTAAGTTGATAACTCGGATAGGGCTCAACTTGTGGAGTCGAAGGAGATAGACATGATTTGTTATGCGTGAGGAAAAGATGAGAATTGACCGCCACAGAGGTGCGATAGGACTGTGATTAGTTTCGGGAATTCGGAGTCAGTTCAAACGACTATCGGTGATTTTCGAGAGTTGTGCATTCATTCCGGGTCAGCATGGTTCGAGTTAGGCTTTATATGGTAGGAGGTGTCGTTCTCCCGTGGGATTGGTTTGATGCATTTGAGGTTCTTCGTAGAGTTGGAGATGTTGAGTGTTCCTCCGATTTTCCATGTGTCTATGCGGAGGAAGTACCATTCCGATGGGTCTTACATTATTCTTTGGGATTTAGCATTGCGCGAGAGATATCCCAGTTATTTGCCGAGTCAGGTACTCTTCCCTCATTTCATTCCCTTGTCGCTCGAGGACGAGCGATTGTTTAATTGGTATCTGATGTAACGACCAGTTTGGTCGTTATTGCGCTTTTACCGTTTTTGCCCCGTTAACTAGTCCCCGAGCCTTGTTAGTACTATTTTGACCTACGGGGATCGGTGGCACAGTTCCCTAGGCATTATTTTGAGTTTTGGAATGACTTTTAGAAATTTGGCCATAAAGCGAAAACCGTTTGACTCGAAGTTGACTTTTGAGTAAACGTGCCCGTAATCAAATTCCGACAGTTCCATTAGGTCTGGGGGTGATTTATGACTTAGTGGTATCATTGGTTTGGTTCCCGAAGGGTTTGGGTTTGACTTGGGTCATTAGTTAAGAAACTGGTTAAGTTAGAATTGGAGTTGACCACGATCAACATCAGGTCAAGATGCTCCTGTGTCGATGTTTTGGAAGTTCCAATAAGTTTGTATGATGATTTTAGACATGTCCACAAAGTTTTGTTAGATTCGGATGAGTTTTGGATAAGTTTGGGTTGTATGGTGATTGTTTTCGATTTCGACGTCGATTTGAACATAAAGGATACCATATTGAGCAAACGGCCTTTGATTCGTGTTTCGACTGAACCATTATATCCGTATCGTAATTTTGGAACCATAGCAACTGAAATCATCAAGTTTCGACATCGTATGAGGGATTTATGGTCATTTTACTAAGAATTGGGTTGCCAGATTTTCCAGATTAATTACGAAATTGCCACTGAATTCGTATTTAAAAATCTGCACTATTCCAAATATTGAAACCAACATATCTCCTTCATTGTAAGGTCAAATGGAGTGATTCAAAATCCTAACTTGACTGGGATTTCACAAGGAATCCATTGGAGGCATCAAAAGCGAGTTTCAGAATCGTTTGGCACAAGAAACGAGGCAGAACAGCTGGGCGTTTTTGGCTATTAATGTTGTTGGAGTTTTTCTCATCTTGAATGTTTGGGTTTGGGAGAATTCAAGGATGTTCTTCAAGTTTCTTTCACGGGGTAAGGTCTAAACCATAATCTAAGTATTTCTCTTTGATTCATTCCCTTGGTTTAAGCTTTAATCCATGATTTCTAAAGTAGGAAATTGGGGTTTTTCATGAAGAAGGTTTAATGGGTCCTTCTTGAGAAGTTCATAAAATTGTTTAGACTTCGTAAGTTGCTTTAAATGATGAAATTGATTGGGTTTATGCTAGATTATGATGTATATAAGGTTGTTAATCATATATCTTCCATTATTAGTGTTGGATTCTTGAATCTAGAGTTAGAGTTTATACCCATAATTGGGGGTTTTTGCTTGGATTTCTAATTTAGATGAATCCTTGAGTTAATTTAGCAATTAGTTGATGAGTTTTGATCACCTAGTGTTTAATTGGATATTTTACCCCCGAATTTCTCGTTTTGACCTTGTGGGCCCGTTTCCCCAAATTCTAGGGTTGGGTTTTGACCTAATTTGAATGATAGCAATATTAGTATCGATCTTCATGATTTCTAATCTAGATTTCGAATATGCCTATACTTTCTTCAAGTTTCTTCCACGGGGTAAGGTCTAAACCATAATCTAAGTATTTCCATTTGATTCATTCCCTTGGTTTAAGCTTTAATCCATGATTTCTAAAGTAGAAAATTGGGGTTTTTCATGAAGAAGGTTTAATGGGTCCTTCTTGAGAAGTTCATAAAATTGTTTAGACTTCGTAAGTTGTTTTAAATGATGAAATTAATTGGGTTTATGCTAGATTATGATGTATATAAGGTTGTTAATCATATATCTTCCATTATTAGTGTTGGATTCTTGAATCTAGCGTTAGAGTTTATACCCAAAATTGGGGGTTTTGCTTGGATTTCGAAATTGGATGAATCCTTGAGTTAATTTAGCAATTAGTTGATGGGTTTTGATCACCTAGTGTTTAATTGGATATTTTACCCGCGAATTTCTTGTTTTGACCTTGTGGGCCCCGTTTTCCCAAATTCTAGGGTTGGGTTTGGACCTAATTTGAATGATAGCAATATTAGTATCGATCTTCATGATTTCTAATCTAGATTTCGAATATGCCTAGACTTTCTTGATCTTGAGGCTTAGCGGAAGGGCAAGGCTAAAGGGTGATTATTGATGTTTGCTCTTCGGCCATCCAGGTAGGTTATGACTTACCCTTGGTGAGACTTCGTGTAGCGAAGCATATATTTAGATGATATTATCGGAAAAAACATGTAAACCTCTGGATATGAAGTTGGGGTTGTATTTAGTATATCTGCACTTTATCTTATGTGGATGATTTGAAACTTATTCTATATTTATTTCTTCCGCCTTTACTTGAATTGGTTATGTTGGGATAAGGGTTCGCCTATCGTGTCGGGAATGATAGATGCCCGCACGGCCTAGTAAAATGGGTCGTGACAGAATTTTACTGATCAGCCACAAAATTCGTCCATTGCTAATTGTAATTTTAGTAGTGAATTTAGTTGTCCAAGGGAGTCATGAACCACACTTTGTAGAGTCCTACGTACGTGTATGTAGCGTGCCACACTTATAATTGGAAGGCAAAAATATTAGGATAATTAATTTCTCTTTGTTGAGTCTTATATCGTTCATTAGAGCTAAAAGATTCAGAGTTATATAACATTTCCCTCCTTTTTCATTCTAGTTGTTCACGGTAGTAAAGACTAGATCATCTGTTGGTGCTAGTCTCCGTATGCATCACCAGCGGTGCCTAATGCTCTACGACCTCGAGGCCGATCGGGATGCTAGACCAATAACAATAGAGGTGGCCATAAAGCTATTTAGGGATGTGCTAGCGATACTCAGGCACGAGCTAGGAATAATCTTGAGCATGCTAGTTCCACAAGAAAGACATAAGTCCCGGAACAACTTTTACAAATGGAAGACATCTCACCTTCTAGCCAACCTAGAGGGGGTCAGATACTATGGACCACGTTCTAGACACAACAGGTTAGGTTCAGACTCCAGCTTAGGTCACTTTCCAGGCCAGTTGCTCAGTTGGAGCCTTTATAAATATCGTGTTATTTCAAATATTTAGTATTTCAGCGAATGACCCAAGGACAATATGTTTTTAGTATTCTCAGAGGCTCATGACTTAGCGTAGTGGGTAATTATGAAGTTCAGACTCAATTGATTATATACATTTATAGACCTAATTTAGTGTTATCAATTACGTTGGTTTTCTAGTTAATTCAGATCGTTTAATTAATATTATCTATCATGTTAATTCATTCATAGTACGCTTGGGTGTCAATCACGTCCCATTGAATATGACAAGTGTATATTTGACAACTAAAAGAGGAGGAAGTAGTTGCAAATTGAATTGCTTGAATCATCGATTAAAGCGTCGAGTGATGAAAAACCATCATATTATATATATGGCTCTCATTGAATACCGAATCGACAAAAATCAAGGTACTATATTTTATATTGTCGCTTTGACTGAAAAAAATGAACAAGAACCAGAATCTCTCAAATAATTATAGAAAAAAGATCCGTACTATCTACGTGCACAAGTGGCAAAGCTTGGACCTCATTTTGTTTTTTCGTTTATTGGATTGATAATGAATGAAATAATGTACAAGTGGAAGACTTGGCTATATTAAAATATTAAACAACTACAATATTTCCAGAGTCTACATGTGCATTTGGTAGTAGTTATTTCCTTATTGTGTTGATGTTCCAGTTGAATTTGTATAAGGATAAAGGCTAGAATTGGTCTTGCATGTACGATTAAGAAGCAGTTCTAAATGTAAAATGAATCCAAAGATTTTAGACGGACAACTTGACAATAAAAGGTCGGTCAATGGCTATAGACTTTAAGTAATTAGGGACAAAAAATAATGAGAAAAATCCATTTTGATTATTCTTCGATTCTATATATTGGGACCAAGATCACTACCCACCACACCAGTCAACAATCCAATTTTAGCCAAAGCATATCTAGATGTCTTTTTTCTTACTTCCATAAATTGAATTTGAGTTTGCTTGGTAAAGAATTCAATACAAACTCCTAGCAAGGACCGATTTCCAGTCTCATATATCAATATCAAATAAGACAATCCGTAAAATATAGTTGGAGGTTACAAAGGAGACTATAATGCAACCATTATAGGATGGGAAGAGCTAACCATGAACGAGGGATATAACACAATGCTATTATTAGTGGCGTACGTAAAAATATTTATAAATGATAACGATATTTATAGAGGCGAGGGATTAAATAAATCATCGTCAAAGGATCATAAATAATGTAGTGTTTAATTATGATTTGCTTTCTTGGGAATACAAATATCTAGTTGTAATTTAATTTGATATTCAATTGAAAATATGTCCTAAGCTTTAGTGGACAGAGTTATTTGATACTTGTGGTGATTGAAGGTAACCGATACCTCGTAAAATTAGTCGAGGTGCATCATGTTTATAGAAAAAGAAATCAAAGCTTAACACATATCTTCCTTTCTAACAATTAATGAACCAATTATAATGCGACATACTAGTACTCTATCTCAATTTACGTGACGTTATTCACTTCACGAGCGTCAGTTTGGTTAATTTTTGAAACTAAATTAAATTAGAGTGATTTAATATTTTAAAATTAAAATTTAAATATTCATAAATTACATGAAAAGAACAATAAGTTGTAATTTTTCTTATGTCAATATGATGAGAAATACATTTTGAAATATTAATCACAATTTATATAATTTGAATTTCAAAAAACAGACAAGAATACATAATTAAGGCATGGAGTACAATTTTTCTTACTGTCCTATCAGAAGCTCGACTAAATATAATACTCCCTCCATCTCAAAAAGATTATCCTTTTTTGACTTAGCACAAAATTTAAGAAATAAAGGAAGACTTTTGAAATGTGTGATCCAAAATAATCCTTAAATATTTGTGTGTCTGTAAATCATCTCATAAAATTAAATTATTTTTAAATATAAAAAGGGAATAATCTTTTTGAAATAAACTAAAAAGGAATGGAGAATAATTATTTTGGGACAGAGGGAGTATTAAAATACATTACACAAAAATGGACGATTTAAATAGTGAAGTGAGATTGTCAAACGGTCGCTTACTTTTGTGACCACCCCTTAATGTACAATGATCATTTGGATCAGCTCAGCTGTTTCCGTCCACAATCTTTCTAAATAGTGTACGATGCATTTACATCCTTCAGTTCAAATGAATATGTCTCAAGAGCTTGACATAATTTGAAATCATGATATGAAATTATTGATTTGAAATTGAAGTTTTATTTGGACATCTGATTTAAATTTTTAAGTTGTAATTTTCAGACATAAGCCGTGAGTTGTGAAAATCGTCAAAGCTTTCAATTCTTATATAACCTTATCAAATAAGCAAATCGTATGCTATAACAAAATTAATATTCTTTAGGCCGTTCTAAAAATACAACGATTGATTGATCGGCTTTAGTTGATAAAAAGGAACATTGAACATGGGTTATAGTATAACTACTCTTTAATATAATTCTACCATGATATGGACAATTTTTTCACTTCGAGCATGCATTTCTCGATCGGATACCAAGAGAAAGGCAACAACGGCATTCTTTTGGCCAGTTTGTTGGTCAATATCATTAGCAACCGTATCATCATGTTCATATTCCGTGAATATTTCATCACTCCTTTGGTATTCCTGCAAAAAAAATCTGTGACATTGCACATTTTGAACAATAATTCGTCTTCTGCATCTGATGCTTACATTTGCTCAACTGGAGAACAAACATGTCATCTAATTTATTGAGCACTAATAATTGACACTTATATGAAATGGAAAGTGCAAGCCTAGTTTATTCCCCTGTTTATATGATTATGGTTCTGAAAACAAAAAGTCTAGTATGGGTGTATAAACAAGAAAACCAGTTACCATAGCACTAAAACATACTTAAAATACAGGAGTACTCCAAAAGGAAACATGAGTTCTTCGGAATGCATGGTAGCTGTATGGAAAAAATATTTTCTAGTTATATCTATCAACTTATGAATCTTTTTTTATAAAGTATAAACTTATGGGTCAAGTTATACATTAAAAAAAAAATTTAAAATCATGATTTGGAATCTCAATTACACCTTTTTGGAGAATTTGAGATTTAAAATCATGATATGAAGTTGAAGTTGAAATTTTGTGCAAATTACATAAACAAAAGTTGATTTGAAATAAAAATATAAAAAAATGATTTCATATCGCATGGCCAAACGCCAACTTAGAAACCAATCCAATGATCTGTGTAACGACCTTTTTGATCATTTAGGCTTTCTGACCTGTTTACCCCAGTTGACCCTTCCCCTAGCTCTGTCAGAGCATGTTTGACTCGTAGCGAGAGGTAGAGCGGTTCCCTAGGCGATTCAGATTAGTTTTGGGGGAATTAGTGACTTAAATCGAAAAACCGTTGACCAATAGTTGACTTTTGGGTAAACGAACATTTTTGGCAATTCCATCGATTCCATGAGGTTCGGAGAGTCGTCCATAACTTGGTGGGGGTGGTTGGTTCGGTTCCCCAGGCACTCGGGAGCATTTTGGGTCTTTGGATGGAAACTTATCTTGGGGTTTTTGGGGGTTGTCCGGGTCAAGATGACCTCTTTTGGGAAATCCACGTGCGCGGGTGAGTTCGTAACATGTTTTAGGAGTGGTTTACATGTTTGGTTTATGTCCGGGGTGTTCTGAATGAGTTTCGGGTGTTTGGTTGAAATCCGGGGAAAACCAGATTTTCTGGTGTTTCAGGCATCTGATTTCTTCTTCACATTCGTGAGGAAGGTCTCGCGATTGCGAAGAAGAGAGACCAAGTGGGGTCGCGTTCGCGAAGGTTAGTCGGGGTCTGGGTTGTGTCAAGCCTGGTCATCGCGTTCGTGAAGCTAATCTCGCATTCGCTCTGCTTGGATCGGGTCATGGGTCGCGTTCACCAGACCCTCCCCCGATTGCGAAGAAGGGTCAATCAAAACAGTGAATAAGTTTAGAATTTCGGGATTAAACCCCATTTTCATATAAATCTTTCTCTAAAGCTCGATTTTGGGAGAAAACAAGAGTTAAGTCAAGAATCACTGTGGGGTAAGATCTTAACACTTATTTTATCATTTTCCCTTGATTCAATCCATTAGTTAGTGATTAATTCATACTTTGGGATTAGGAATTTAGGGGTTTTTAGCCCTAACATAGGAAATGGATATTTCTTGTAATTGGAGACTAAATCTTGTGGGGTTTTGGGTGATTTCCTAGATTTAGCTTGTTTAAGCTTTGGGTAAACTATTCCTAACACCAAATCTCCTAATTAATCCGTGTTTTGATGAATTGATTTTTGGGGTTTATCACCTTCTGAGATTAGAGTAATTAATGGAATTGAAGTCTTATTTGGGGTTAGAATTTGATGATATTAAGGATTATATATATATATATATATATATATATATATATATATATATATCGTTAGATTCGTAGTCTAATGTAGATAGTTTAATTGTTAGACTTTGAGCGTTCGGAGGCTATCTGGACGGGGGAAGCCTAGGCACTAAATGACTTGTGGTGTATTTGACTACGTGTTTGTGGTGATGCGGGATGTGTTGGTTCTATTTGTTGCAGTGAGACGGGTGTGATGATACGTTTCCATGTTAGTATTGATAATCCGTGCTAGGATTTAATTGGTTTATTATATTGTGAATTTCGTATCATACATTTATACATGATGAAAGAGTTATGGGAATGGATTAAGAAATGAAAGAGTTATGCAAACGGTTTTGAAATGAAAAGAAAGAGAAAGATGAAAGTATCATGTGATTATTGTTATGATCCGAGGTTTATACCGGATATGTTAATAAAGCCGGCCTGTAATCAGTCCCGGTGGCTGGTACATGGACTCTGCGGGTCTCCCATAGGTCATGATTATTGAAGCGACAAATGCTTATAACATGTGTGTATAGATTTGAGATATTGGCCATTGCATTGCACGACATTTGTATTGCACCCTTCATTGCTGCCTCATATGTTGTCTTATTGGATTGTGATGTATCGCACTTGAGTTGTGATCTATGGTTGAGGTATTTCCTTGGATTTTACAGACTTGTGGGTTAGAAGCTTCACCTAGGCTATGACTTTATGATTTCGGGTTATTAGTTGTTGTTGATTGATTGTTCGATTGCTGATCTGTTTACTTGTGAATTGATGTATTTCATATGTGTTATCTAATCTTAATCGGCCTATGATGCTTACCAGTATGTTTGGTGTACTGATACTACTGTTGCTGCACTTTTTCTGAGTGCAGATTTTGAGACAGGATCCACATCGAGGCCCCGAGGCCTCTTATCCTGAGATTGGAGGGTGAGCCATCTGTCAGCCATAACTCCAAATCTCTTCCTTATTGTCTATTTGTTATTTCCTTAGACAATACTCCTTGTGATCAGGCATTTATTATATTCTAGGCTGGTATTTAGACTAGTCGTTCTGTACTGTGACTTCAGTCCTTGGGGATGTATTGACTTAGTATTTCCGCACTTATGATTATGTATGATTTAAGACCAATTGTTGTCTCTTGTTGTTCTTCTTCTTCTTCTTCTTCTTCTTCTTCTTCTTCTTCTTCTTATTATTATTATTATTAATATTAATATTATTATTATAATAATAATCATAATAATCATAATGATAATAATCATAATGATAATGATAATAATGATAATGATAATGATAATAATAATAATAATAATAATGATTATTATTATTATTATTATTATTATTATTATTATTTTTATTATTTTCGCTTTATTTAATTACTTTGACTAAAATAATCGATTGAGGGATGGTTCCCCCCCGAACGGGGGGGGGGGTGTTAGTGTGGGTTCCATCACAATCGTGATTTGGGACGTGACAACTTGGTATCGAGCCCAGTTCACCGATCTCACGGTACAAGAACATGCCTAGTACGGTCTTGCGGATCGGTACGTGATAACGTTCAATGGCCATAAGCATGAATACAAGGAACTCTCAAGTAACGATCCAATATATTTTACAATTTTATAACTAAGAGCGAGTGTATGTTAATAGATTATAATTTCTAAAATCTCATTGAAAGTCTTCCAACCAAATCAATGAATTTCACTATAAGCTTTTCCAAGCCTTAGAGTTTGATATTAAGCACAACCAATTGAATCTCAAGTTAACTTTCCTATTCCTAGCTCAAGTTATTAGATGAGGTTTAAAGCCCCAAATCCTTATTAATTAATCTTGTCTAACCTCAATTTTCCTCTTCCATGCTCAAATTGAAGTCAATGGGCGAGTCTTAGGGTTAGCTAATCTCTTAAGAAACAATAAAGAATAAGATTAATTAAAGAAACAAAGACCCACTTAATTAGAAATAAAAATAACATAAGCATAACAAGGGTTTTAATCCAAAACTTGGACATTGGATATTTCATAAACAATATTAAAGTAATGGAATGGATTACTACACACTTAAATATTCAATACATAACATGGAATTGAAGAATGGGTTAAGAATTTGCTCATTAAAGTGCTCCAATATTCTCTTCCAAAGTGTTGGTGATGAAACCCTAGCTCTCCAAGCTTGAAAATGAAAGATATTTTCCCCAAGCTTTCCTTTTATGGTTCCCCTACTTTTTACAATCAAAATTAGAACAAAATAGCCACTGATTTTTGGATATACAAATCTGGCCGTTTTTGCAATTTTAACCATTTTCTTCAATTTGGTCTCTTTTGGTCGGTTTTTCACTTAGTTTCCTTGCGATCACTTCTAAATCATATAAAACCTGTAAAATGAAAGTAAACAACATTAGATGCACTATTTTCTCAATCAAACATTGCAAAAATTTAAGATTAAAGAAGAGATAATTTAGTAAAATACCAACTTATCAAACCCCAAACTTAAACCTTTGCTTGTCCTCAAGCAAATCAAGACTTACAATTCCCTTCAATGGACTCAACTTAATAATGCACCAATATTATACCAAGTCAAAAAGGTCCACTTTAAGCACAAAAATATGACTTTGATTGGTACCAACAATTAATCTAAGACATATGAATCATCAACAACTTCTCAAAAATTTCATTTCATTTCAAGTGTTTAAACACCAAGTTAATCAAAGTAGCAATCAAGTCATGTCACTAAAGCTTCAAAAATTCGCCTCATTATCACAAAACAATTTTCTTTTGTTCATTCCTCTCAATTGAGATGTGGAACAAGTTCACAACTCAATTCTCATGTGCCCTCACAACCAAGAGAGAATCCTAACTCATAAAATGTAATTTAAAACACAAATGTGATATCAAATGGAAAGAATTAACTCTCTCTCTCTCTCTCTCTCTCTCTCTCTCTCTCTCTCACACAAAGATGTTCAAATGCACATAAGTAGAACCATAGGCTTGCCCTTCATGTATTTCTCCACTAATGCATACATACATGGTTCGAAATCAATTAGGACTTGAAGGGTTGTATTGTAGGCTTTTGGTTGAGGTAGGGGCAAAATTTGGAAATAGTAACTCAAAACCTCCCTAAGCACTACAATTTTCAACAATCAAAGTACACTTCCTTTAAAACTTTTCCAACCTTCTCTTCATCTTTTAATTTCACCGCCTAATCTTCCCTTTATTCACAATTCTTTATTCTTCCTTCCCTTTTCTTCATTCTTATTTGTTGTTGCTTTTGTTTTTTAAAAACAAAATACCAAGGAAGGTTCCACTATTTTTTTCCCCTCCCTTTATCTATTTTTTTTTAACCTTATCACCTTTTAAGCGACTTCATCATCACAACTTTTCCAACCATTACCCCCAAACTTAGGCTTTTAGCCTATGTTTAAACTTTCAAAGCACTTAGGGAGGTAGGATGCCAAAATATAGATCAATAAAGAACAAAAAGTTAAAGCTTGTAGCATGGTTGCCAAAGAAAAGGTTGGCTCAAAAGTGGTTGACTAGAAAAAATATTCAAGGGTACGAAATTTAAGGCACAAAAGCGGTCCAAGGAAGGCCTAACATCATTTTTCATACCAAGTTAGTCTAGGATTTCTCCTTGAAGCACATTCCAGGCAAGTTCTAGACTACATATAGTGCAAAAGAACTCACAAAGATCTCACCACACATGGCACATGGAACTTAAGTAGAAGATGTCTCCATAATCCAATTGAAACAAATGAACTCAAAAAATCAATTTTAATCTAAATAGACTAATTAGTGAAAGAAAGAGCCAAAAATTGAGTCTAAAGGCCAAAACAAGAATCATATCTTCAACCATTTTTCTTTTTCAAAGATCAAGAATTCATAAGTCAAAGTTTAAATAAGTTGGTACCAAGCAAGCCAAAAGTTATCCAAGGGGCAAAAAATTACATCCCAACACTATTTTTACTCCTAAACTACCTAAAACTCACTTCCACACCTAACGTACAAGGCTTATTTCCCTTAAGAAAGTGCCCAACTATCTATCATAGGGACAAGCCAACTTAAAACTATCTAAAAACACCGGCTTCAAAAGACATTAGCATCCTTGGGAAAAGAACCACGGCCAAAAAAAAAGCCAAGGATATTGCTAATACACGACAAAACATGGGCATACAAAAACGAACAAAAACAAAAAATCATACTAATATAAATATGTTATTTAAAAAAATACCAAAATAAAGTCAATCTACCAAACTATCATTCATCATGACATATCACACACCATCGCAAAAATATCTATCAAAATAAAGATTCCCCCAACTTAAAATGTTGCATTGTCCTCGATGTAACTATATGATTAACGCAAAAGTTAGGAGAGACTCCCTGAAAAAATGGTTTTGCGAATCTCCAGTATAAGGGTGAGGAAGTTGTTCCATGCCTCCTTGAGCTTTCCTGGATGAACTCAAAACCATTTAACAACAAAAATTGCCCTGCATTCGAACTTCTATTAGCGACCTTCTTGCTGTTTCAGGATGAATCAATTTTTTTTTAGAACAGCTTCAAGCTATTTCCTTCTCCAACAGAACTGGACAAGTGTTTCTCCAATTGAACCACTTCCTTTTTCAGTTTGCACAAATTATTTTTCAGTTCAAGGAATGCGATGTGAACACCACATACAAACCACCGTTCTTGTCAAAACACTTCTTCTCAATCAATTGCAAACTTCGCATTCCCATAACCACTTATGTGCTAGGCGTTTTCGAAAAAAGATATAGAATCAAGAGACACTAACATATTGTAGAATCGCATTGGCTTTGTCTTTCTCCCTATCAAAATTCACTTTTTCAATCTTGCGAGTTATGAGAAGAACCTAAAGACAAATGAAAGCATAAACTCATTCAACGTAGAAAGCAAGTAAAATGATCAATGACCACAAGTATGGATACAAGGGAAATTACTCTCAAGTAATGATCCGATATATTTAAAGATTTTACAACTAAAAGCGAGTTTATATTAATAGATGATGGTTTCATAAATCTCATTGAAAGTCTTCCAACCAACTCAATGAATTTCACTCTAAACTTTTCCAAGCTTTAGAGTGTGATATTAAGCACTACCAATTGAATCTCAAGTTAACTTTTCTATTCTTAGCTCAAGTCGACATAAATGGGTGAGTCTTAGGATTAACTAATCCCTTAAGAAACAATAAAGAACAAGATTAATTAAAGAAACAAAGACCCACTTAATTAGAAATAAAAATAACATAAGCATAACAAGAGTTTTAATTCAAAACTTGGACAATGGATATTTCATAAACAATATTAAAGTAATGGAATGGACTACTATACACTTAAATATTCAATACATAACATGCAATTGAAGAATGGGTTAAGAATTTGCTCATTAAATGCTCCAATATTCTCTTCCAAAGTGTTGGTGATGAACCCTAGCTCTCCAAGCTTGAAAATGAAAGATATTTTCCCCAAGCTTCCCTTTTATAGTTCCTCTACTTTTCCAATCAAAATTAGAACAAAATAGCCACTGATTTTTGGAATTACAAATCTTGCCGTTTTTACAATTTTAACCATTTTTCTCATTCTCTTCAATTTTGGCCTCTTTTGACTTGTTTTCACTTGGTTTCTTCCGATCACTTCTCAATCATATAAAACCTGTAAACTGAAAGTAAACAGCATTAGGTGCACTATTTTTTCAATCAAACATAGCAAAAATTTAAGATTAAAGAAGAGATGATTTGGTAAAATACCAACTTATCAGTACGAAGACGTCTGTACTTATCTTCAAGAGGCTATGGTACTCTAGGAAAACTCTATTCTTTCATTCCTTTCGTGATTTTAATTCTAATTGCTATCTAGTTGGTTAAAACGGGACGTTTTTTAAATTTTCAAGGGGGGCCCCGTCTAGAGCCCCGATCGAGAGGTGCCCTACTGCCGCCGGGGGCACGCCGTGGAGGGGGGAGCAGGGCCCCGAGTCGGGCAAAAGGGAGGGGGCGACCCGGGGGGCAAGGGCCGGGGGGTAGGGTGGGTGGGGCTTGTCTCCCACCGGTGGATCTCGGGGGAAAGGCTTTGGGGGGGGGAAGTGCCCCCCGGG
>NC_081347.1:18321311-18339918 GCF_029784015.1 Lycium ferocissimum
ACATGGGGCAAAAATAAACGGATAATAGTATAAGTACACCTAAGGGGGGGAAGCGGAGTGAGAGAAAACGCTAGGACGAGGTAGAAACAGTCGATACGGTAATGTGTTTGATATGGGTGCACCGAGCTACAAGCAGCAAGACCCTTTGCGGAAATAGCTAATGAATCGGAAAACTGACGGTAAGTGGATAAAGGCGGATGGTATTTAAGGCGGTGCGAGAAGTTTTCACGGGAACCTTGGATGACGGGACGTTAGAAAATGGACGTATGGAGAAAAAGGGTATGACGAGGCAGTGATGGGTAACCTAGGAGATAGTATGAAACGGCGATCCCATACTAGATTAAGGGCCAAGATGTTGGCTATAAAGTGGATATGTACTGTGCAGCAGCATGTAATGATGAAGGAATAGAAAACCCTTATGGTAGGAAGTAGAGAATTAAGAGCGATTAAAGGAAAGGGAAGAAATATGATAAAAGAGAACGGCGGTTCGGTATGAACAAGATATACGAGCGGGGATGAGCCGGAAGGGACGAAGGACTATGTCTGAATTGAACGCATATACAAGTTGTACGAGGATAGTGATGCCACTGTCGGTATTGGTGCACTAAGAATGAGACTAAGTAAGTACTTGATAAGAAGAATAAAGCCTTAGCAGGAACAACGCAGTTGTGATACTTCGGGTACATCACGGAAAAATGAACGATGGTTTAAGCCAATTATCCAAAATAGAATTAGTATTGAAGACAGATGAGAGCTAGAAACTTATTTTTGACCGATTGGGAGTTGATCGGGTTAAGGTGACCTCTATTGGGAATTTTGAGACCATGGTTGAGTTTGTAGCATATTTTTACACAAGTCTGCATATCTGGGTTGTATCCAGGAGGTCTCGGATGGATGTCAGGTTTTGGGGCTGAACTTGGTGAAAACCAGATTTTCTGGTTTATTAGTGTGTCGCGTATAAAAAGGTTTGGCCGCATCTGCGGGCCCTGGAACGTAGATGCGAGATTGTGTTGAGTTAGGAAAACGGGCACCTGCGAAGTTTCTTCTGCAGGCGCAGTGTCGCTATAGCGAGAGGTGCTCCGCTTCGGCGAAATACCTCGTCTTTTAATAAGTACGCATCTACGGACACTTATACGTAGATGCGGGATCGCATAAGTGGTTTGGTTCCCATAGAAGCGGAAATCGCTGAAATCAGAAACTTTATATTTCCCTTGTCTGAACCCATTTATTCCTTTCACAAAATTGAAAACCTAGAGAGTATTTGGGGGCGATTTTGAGGATCTTTGGAGTGATTATTCTTAGGTTAAGCTTCTTTGACTCCTTTTGTGATTATATTATGGTTTAGGTTTGGAATCTTTGCTGATTTTACGGGTTTAGTGAGGAAAATTGGTTTATGAACCTAGTGATGATTTTATGGGCTTTGTTTAATCTTAATGGGTATGTTGGGAATCCTCTTAAATCTAGTCATGCAATCATTGGCATAACTAGATACTAAGCTTGAATCTCTTCTCTATTTAAAGAATTATTTATGGAGAGTTAGGGTTTTTTTCTAAAAGCGGGGGTTTTTCAATTAATGATGAAATTGAGACTAATTTGGGGTTAGTTTGTGTTCATAATTAGTGTTTGAACTCAATAAGCCTTTGGTAAACCATTTGCCAATTTGAAATTCTTATTTTTACCATTGTAGGCCCGATTTTCATTTTCAAAAAGGTTTTGTTTCGATTTGAATAAGTTTATGGCATTATGGGTATCGTTAGTTTCAGTTTCAAATGTAGAATAAATTGTTGATTGTGGTAAAGACTCAATTAAATGAATTCGAGGCATGGTAATTAGGGGTTCCACCTAGGCTCATGACTTGAGTGTGAGTTCATTGTGATTATGCTCACGTTAGATTGTGTATATGTTGCCTGATTTTTGAAAGCATTGGATTTGAGTTAAATAAACCTTGTGATTAACGTACTGAGATTTGCATTCATGCATGGCATCGCATTCCGCTTTTCTCATATTAACTTGATTCCAGTGAAAGGTTATGATGATGAAAGATTTATGACAACAATGATAAAAGAAATAGGACACTGATGATGGAAGTATTTATGAGAATCCGTGATCCGAGGTTGTTACCGGAGTAGAATGTGTTATGCTCGCTTCCTAAGGTTTCTTGCCGGGACTAGATGGTACATGGACTTTCACGAGTCCGATATGGGTCATGACTATTGAGACGTGGAGGTCTTCGTTCGTAGCATGTGTGTACAGGTTTAAGGTATTGTCCATTGCATTGCATTCCATACATCTGCATTACATTTCCCTCGTTGATATTTTTCATTATCTCATTTCTTCCTTGTTTGTGGACTGCTTTAGTGAATGTTTTGTTGTGCGGTACTTACTTGGTAAGGTGCAGGCATTGAGGATTAGTAGTGGACTTAGGGTAATGATTTGAGTACAGGGAGACTTTGAGTTAGTGAATTGTTGTGTTGGTGTACTTAATTCTAAGTTGAATTGCATATTTATTTGTTAATTTCCTCTTGTTATATGAGTATTTCTACTCGTTTTCGTCCTATGATACCTAAGATACTTGTGTTTGTACTCATGCTACCCTTGCTACACCCTTTTTGGGGTATAGAATTTTTTCAGGTTGATGATAGAGATATCGGTTAGATTCCAGGGTTATCGCGAACTTGTTCAGTAGGAGCTACTAGCCGTACTTGCATATTCCAGAGTCCTCTCTTAAACCTTCTGTTTATTTCTTATTCTAAATTAGAAGTGGCATTCAGTTGATTCTGTAATTTAATCCAGTTATATAGCTTAGAAGCTCTTGTACGATTCTAGACCCGCCTTTGGGAACACGGTTAAATCAATAAAAGTGTTTTCTTCTGCTTGATCTTGCTATTCAAATTGTGTTGAAATGGGTTGATTATTGTATTCTTATGAACTGTGATTAACTAAGCAGATGGATTTAATTTGAAAAGGGTTCGCCCACCAGGAGGGCTAGTGTGGCTGCCCGCATGACCTGTGATTTGGGTCATGACAAGTTGGTATCGAGCTCTAGGTTCACGGTCTCACGAGTATAAGAGCAATGTCTAGTAGAGTCTTGAGCAACGGTACGTGAACATCATTACCCATCCTCGATAGGCTATAGGGCATTTAGGAAACTTTTATTCCTTCATTCCTTTCGTGCTACTTCATTCAAATTGGTATCTAGTCAATCCAAATTGGTATCTAAATTTCCTTGTCTTATTCTCTCACGGATGGTGGGAACTCATCCTTAAATTCTTACGTGAGCGGTCGATATGACATGGCGCGATACGATGCGAGATGTGTTATACGATATATACGCATGACCAAGTTTAGCCTTCGGCTATGAGTTAGACTCTTAGGTTCGGTATGGGGAGGTGGTATGATGATACGAAGGACTTCGCCAGCCTTCGTATTCGATGGTGAGTTGCTCGGAAGTCGAGGGAGTAATATTATGGTTTCTAAAATGTTTTGTACGAGATGTGATTGGCATGGGGAAGTTTCGCGTTGTCCAAAGTTTAGTGTGATGGTTTGCGGTACAAGTATCGATGGCAAGTCAACAATTTAGCAACGGAAGAGTATTGATATCAACATCAAAAAATAAGTGTAACTCGAGAAGGATCGTCAGATTCGACAAAAGGATAGTGACCGTGTTAAGATATTGAGAAAGGAGTTGAGGATAAGGACATGAAAGGTGACTTTTGTGGTAAGGTGTAACGAGGTAAGATTTCTTAGGGTCTATTGATAAGAGTACTTTTGTCTTATGGGATAGAGGCGTAAGAAAGAGGATTTGGATGAATCAATATACGCTATAGGAAGTTAACAATTGGTATCTAGCGTGCTCATCAGGATAAGGTTACAAGATGTACAAGGGTGAATTTCGTATACATTTTTGAAAAGTTAAGTTGAGCTTCGACATGGCGAATGGTAGTGGTGGAGTAAAAACTAGTGGTTTGTGGGTTTTTTCAGAAAAATAGTTATCGGTTCTAGATCGAGAGAAAGCAAGGTTACTTGTGACGAGTGGATACTTAAGGTGTTGGGCACATGTGATATTTCAGTAAAGTGTGTGTTCACAGGGTCGTATGTGTTTAGAGGATTGGTGAGGGGATCATTTGAAACAAGAGCGTGTTGATTCGAGAGCAATATTGCGGCTATACAATGTAGAGTGGGCATAAGAGTTCATGGATGAGTGGTATGTTTGGTTACGTTGTAGGCTAGTGGGGGCCAGTGGTTGACTAGTAGAAACGACTCTAATATTGGTCAAAGGGTGAGGACATTGTGTCTATTGTGTAAGTTTCGGCTAGTTCCTGCTCCTACTGGTGTTATGACTCTGTGGAGTTGATCAAATGAGGAAGAAAATCACACAATTTGATTAGAGGTGTAAATTTCGGTAATTAAGGATCGCCTTACAGATTATGAACCGGTTCAGTGGTGGTTTGAGTTATTACATCATCGAAAATGACTGTTTCGTTTGGGATAACTAGGGTTGGTCGGTAAATTTCTAGTGGGGAGACTTCTTGAGAGATGGTTTATGTGATGCGCCAAATTCAGAGTGATTCTCTGTTTGAAGTTTGAGTGAGGCAAAGGAAACTTTCGATTGTTTGAGTGTATGGCATAACACTATCTCCAGGATTGACTCAACTACTTTGCAAGACTTATGATATTGTGGTACACCCTCCAGTGGGTTTAAGTGAAGTTTCGATCGATAGCGGTGAATGTGGTTTGGAACATATCATGGAAATTGAAGAATAAAGATAGGTGCATGGCTGACCTAAAATCAGAAGGAGCAAAATACATTCTCGGAAAAGGAAAGGGTTGAATACGAAGCAATGGGATTACTTGAGTCACGTGTGGATTATGGAGGTGTTGTTTACATCTTTCAGACAGCGAGCGATTGTAAGTACAATTTAAGAAGGAAGTCTACAAATCGGCTAAGTGTTATGACGAGGCTTCGTGATGGTTCGTGATTAGCGGCTTGGTGAGAAGCAAATTTCGGGTGACCGACATGTTAAGATTTATGAGAAGTGGCTTGTGTTGTACCAAGTTGGGTAATTTCATATGCTTGTTCAGGGATGAGCTAGAGTGGTCTAACGGGAAGGAATTTTGGGAATCTCTATAATTTAATGCTAGAGTTATTATTTTAAGATGAGACCGTATTTGTGGTAGTGGATTATTTTGTAAGTATTACTAGCGGATAGGTTGGGTGAGCATTTTGGATACATAAGACTTAGAAGAAGTTGTGCAAGGTTTAGTGCAGAGATTGCGAGATTTGATACTTTCGGAATAGTGATAGATGTATCAGGGTGTTACAATTGAAGATTCGATTGTTAAAGGTATACTAAATAAGGCCGCGGGTTTTGTGATGAAATGTTCGGGATCATGAGCAAGTTAAGAGGAAGCACGAGGAAAATTTGATATTTTTGGAGCTCAGCGGATTCAATCAGATTTACGTATCCAGTGGAAGTTGAGGAACATGAAGATTGCAATCATAAGGTTTAGTTATCCGCTACTAAGTTAATGACTTGGATAGGACTCATCTGTAACGACCCGTTTGGTTGTTATAGTACTTTTGACCCATTTACCCTCGTTGACCCTTCCCTGAGTCTCGTTAGTATGATTTTGACCAACAGGGATGGGCGACATAGTTCCTACGATCATTGGGCGAGTTCTAGTAGGATTTGAGGAATCAAGAGTCTTAAAGAGAAAAACCATTGACCAATAGTTGACTTTTGGGTAAACGTGTGAGTAATCGAATTTTGACAGTTCCATTAGGTCCGAAATGTTATTTTGACTTAGTAAAGTCATAAGTTTGGTTCCCGAAAGGTTTGGGTGTGATTTGAGTCATTGGTGGAGAAACTAGTTAAGTTAAAGAGTTAGAGTTGACCACGATCAACATTCAGTCAAGATGACCCCATGTCGATATTTTTAAAATTCCAACAAGTTTGTATGATGATTTCAGACTTGTCCGCTAGTTTTGGTGAGATTCTGAAGAGGTTCAGATGGATTTGCGTTGTGTCGCACTCGTATTTGATGTTTTCGCCGTAGCTCTTTGGACATAAAGGGTACCATATTGATCAAACAGCCTTTGTTTTGTGTTTTGATTGAACTATTAGATATGTATCGTAATTACGAAGCCATATCAAAAAGAATCGTCGCATTTCACCTTCGTATGAGGAAGTTATGGTAATTTTAGCGCGGACAGTTGTTGCTACACCTGGGGTGTGCGTTGTAGCGGACTTCTGTTCAACTGTAGGGAACCTTGGAAAATCATGGTATTGAAGATCAAAATGATGGCTTTTTGAGTGGGTTTTTACGGATCAAGACTAATTAAGTTATGGTAAACTAATTTTGTCATAAATTTCCAGTTTTGCCATTGGGGGCTCGGGGTTACCGTTTTGGGTTTGTTTTGGGGTTTTGAGAGTGTTACACCTTGAAAAACTTCAAGTAGTTTGCATTATAAGTAAACTAACGTAATCCCAAAGAGGACATGGAACCCTTACATGGTTAAGGAGGATATCTAACAATTTTAAGTATGTACCTTAAGGTTTCGGAGTTAAATGAATCGGCGGAAGCAATTTCATGAAGGCTAGAATTGGTGTAATGTTTTTGGAAGCTTTTTTATCATTTGTGCTATACATTTTTTAGCATTATCTTGAGAGGGAGTTATAGGGCTCCTTAGATGGCTAATGAAGGTTTACACAAGTATTAAGAAGGTATCATAAGGATTGGAGGTCAAACAAATAGAAAAGAACGCATTTTCGCGAAAGTTGGAGTTTGTGGGCAGTTTGCGGCTGCATACTGAGTTTGGGGTGCAGCGTACTGGCTGCAAACTTTCCATTTTGGCTGACCTTACTTCCCAGCACCACCTTCATGTTGTGGAGGGAGTATGCGGCTGCAAGTTGAACTTGCGGCACCGCATCTCCCCCGCAACACATGACAATACGGCGGTTTGAAGCCCTTTTAATATCCAAAAGATCCCATTTTTCATATCCACTTTCCACCCTTCTCTCTCTATATTATTAGAGTGTTCTTGATGGTTCGTCATCATTTCAAAGCCTTCCACCCTATCACAAGAGAAAATCAAACATTGAAACCCCCAAGAGAATCCATGGAAGATGATTATTCTTGCCTCTACTCAATGTTGTGATGAATTTAGTCTTGAAAGGAGTTGAGTGAGGTCAAGCTCTTCTATTATAAGGTACGTTCTTCATCTTATTTATATGATTGAGTTGACTTAAAGGTTTAATAAGTCTTGAAAAGGAAAAGAATCATAGTGGAGAAGTCACGAGGTATTAAATTGAAGTTGATGGCTATGAGTTAAATTTGAAAGGGAATTTTGGATTAATTTAATTTTAGTTTGAATGAAATCTTTTGATTATGTTATTGTTGATGTTTCTATTGTTGATTGGGAGTTGTTTGGGAATTTTGTGGAAGTAGATAAAATAGGGGAAGTGTTGTCTAAATTCTGCTAGCTCACTAATTACTCTAGTTTGAACTTATGAGTGTTTTCAAGACTTAACTTTAGTATGAATCATCTAGAATGTAGATTTTCGAGCTTGGGAGCAAAAATGATAGGCAGCTAAGGAGACGAAAAGGTATGTTAAGGCTAACACATTCCTTCTTATGGAATGATTACTTCCATACGAACATATATACAAATGTCCCCCATGATGACTCCATTTCTAAAAATACTAAGCTTATAGTTCTTGATGTTTTTATGATAGTATTGAACTTTGTTTCACGATTATTGATCTTGTTCATTGTTTTTGATCTCATCTTATGGTAATTTTTCCTTCAAGGTGAGATATAGCGATGATGATGATTCCATAATGGCAATTGGAGGTTTACCGACCTTACGTCACTCCGATTGAGTTATAGCTTTCATTTGGGCTCTCGTGCATGCTTTATATACATACATACATACATATATATATATATATATATATATATATATATATATGTGCCGTGCTATAGTCGGTAAGGCGTGCACGTAGATGTGCACACCACCGCAGCCGGGCGAGTTATGATGTTACTCCGGATGCGAGATGATGATGACATGATGATAACACCGAACCTATATGGTACAGGTACAATAATATATATGTATGGATGAAAATGTTTTTTTTTAAAAGCTAAGAATGCATGACATCCGCCTTAAGAGGCATTCAGAGGTATAGATTGATCTTTTTATCTTATGTTATCATCATACTTTCGTTATTCTGTTACTCATGCCTTACATACTCGGTATATTATTCGTACTAACGTCCTTTTATTTGTGGACACGCGCTCATGCCCGCGGAGTAGATAGAGAAACCGAACCCGGACCCACTCAGGTCGCTTCATCAAAGATTGTATAGGAGCACTCTATTTGTTCCGGAGCGGTGGTTCAGCCGGTATTATTCTTTTGTGTACATATATGGGAATGGCGGGGTCCTGTCCCGTCTTTATGATGTTATGCACTCCATGTAGAGGCTCGTAGACAGATTTATATATTTAGATGTTCTATAACCTCATCGGTTCATATTTTGTATATCATTTTGGCAGCCTTGTCGGCTTGCGTATATAGGCATAGTGTGATGGCGAATGAATAGATGTGCATTTACCTCTTGGACTCATGCCCTTACAGATTATGATATTTATGAGTTATCTCTGTGGTCCACCAAGATATGATTATGAGTTGTATGTCAAGAGGTACTCGATAGGTTAGCTCCAGGTGCCCATCATGGCCCTCTAGTTGGGTCGTGACGATAGAGAGTATAGCAATATGGGTATCATTGGACTTGTTTAAACTCGTAGGGTCCTACTTTGACTATATTGAACTCGATTTTTTAAAGAAATTATAGTTTTGCCCTTGTGGTTTGGATTTGGATATTTTGGGTCGATTTTTAGGTTTTGGGTAAAACTATGGCAATATGGGTATTCTTAGATCCGTATTATAATGTAGAATTCATTTTTGATAGACGTTAATGGTTCTAAGGCTCTTCAAAGAGGAATGGCAAGACTCAAGTGGATTAGTTCGTGGCACCTATTCGGCATCAAGGTAGGTTATGGCTAGCCTTTTTGGTTAGACTTCGGTTAGCGAATCATATGTAGATTTAGTGATCGTTGGAGAAAATCATGTACGCCTTCAGGTATGAAGTTGGGATGGATTCCTAGGTGTGTACGGTTGTTAGATTTTTGTGTTTTGCCTTGTTGTGATTTATTGGCTTGTTGCCACGTGTGTGACATTCAATTAGATGCGTAGTCGTCCTATCATGTTTGAGATACGGCTATCCCTCACTTATTGATATTATCTTGGACAGAGGAAAGAACTTGACTTGTTATTGATATCGAGAGATGTGTCCATGTATGGCACGATTAATTTGATATGTTGTCATCATTCATTGATATTGCGCAGTGTACTAAATCTAATCTTTCATAAGACTCTTATACGAATACTTAATGACTTATTCATGGTTGTGAAATCGTATCTCTCAGTTATTGGTTATTGACTTGTTTAGCACGGTTGGGTTTAGATGCTATAAAGTAGGTGATGAGGTGTACTTAGTTACTAGCTCGTGATTGACTTATACCTTATTCATTTACCTATTTATCTTACTTTATTTCCTTGATATATGTTAGCAAATCTTAATCGGCCTATGATACCTACCAGTATTTGTTGTTTGTACTGACCTGCACTTGCTGCATTCTTTTATCAATGCAGAGTTCCAGGTGCAATCGACCTCTACTCCTCGTGGTTGATAGTAGTTCGAGGATTGCTGTTTCGAGTCTTACAGGGTGAGCATGAGGACGCTCGCTGCCTTGAAGATTCTTCTTTTATTATGTCTTTATTTCTGCCCTAAGAAGTGATTTTTGAGACAATTGTTGTATTACTATTATTCAGACTTATAGTATTTATTTAGATGCTTTTGTATGACCAGACCAGATACTGGGGTGTATTTCTTTACTTTCGCATTTTTTTATAGCATTATCGTAAGACTTACGTCATTTTATCTCTTCCGCTTATTAATTATTTATTCATGTTTTTATGATTATTAGGATAAAGGTTCGCTTAACGATGTGGGAAGGTAGGTGCCCGCATGACCTAGTGAAATTAGGTCATGACAAGTTGGTATCAGAGCCCTAGGTTACCCGATTTATAATACAAGAGCGTGTCTAGTAGAGTCTCGTAGATCGGTATAATGAGCTCCGTACTTATTTACAAGAGGCTATAGGACATTTAGAAAACTTCACTTTCTTTCTTTCTTCGTGCTACTTTATTCTAATTAGTATCTGGAACAATCAAATTGGTATTTGACTCTTATCTCTTGTCTCACAGATGGTGAGGACTCGACCAACGATAGCCCGAGACCAGGTGCCAGAGCCCGCAGCTGCGGCTGGCACCGGGGGATGAGCGACAGCTAGCTGACATGGTTAAGCTAAAGGCTGTGGGGATGCCCCAGCCAGAGGAAGGGCTCCTGTGGTAGGTCAGCGGCATGAGAGATCTCCGTCTCCAGAGCCTAAAGTTTAGCAGGTTTGAGACCAGGCCATCGAGGGTGACGTGGCTCCAGCACAGGCACACCCTGAGGCCACTTCAGAGCAGATGATGCAGGGTACCATGGCTCATGTTCTAATCCATTTGGATACCCAGCAGGCTGCCGCTGGTGTTTCCTCTCCGAAAGGAGGATCGAAGATGAGAGTTGGGGCGCGGACCCCTGAGTAGAGACCGACTCGTACAGCACACCCTGTTGTTGCTATGGCTCTACGGATGGATGCATTGTGTAACACCTCGTACCTTTAACCTAAGCTTTGACCATGATCCTAGACTTAGAGAAGTAGATAAAGGATGTGAGGATTGGAATTTTCCTGTTCAGTTGTAAGATGGGAGTTTACGCCCATGAACAGTGATCGTATTTCAATTTACGGGTCATAAATCAAGTCGTAAACCGTTACCACAGATTTCTGGACATTCTGGAATTTAACATTTGGGTGTTACATTGTTAAATACGGACCGTATTTCAGTATACGGCCCGTATTTCAAATCGTAAACTGAAACCAAGAATTTCTGAACATTCTGGAATTTGACATTTTGATGTCACATGGTTAAATACGGACCGTATTTCGTTTTACGACCCGTATTTCAAAATATATTTGGAATTTGGGAAAACTTCCTTGATGAAAGTTGTAGACCTTTGAAATACCTTTCCAACGGTATATTATGGGGTCAAACGGACATCGTGCAAAGAGTTATGGCCATTTTACTGAAGAGACACGTTGCGTCCATATGTCAAAATACGGACCGTATTTCAAAATACGGCCCGTATTTCAAAATACGGCCAGTATTTAATTGGGCCGAAAATCTAATTTTTCCAGAATAGTATATATTCGTCCATATCAGTTCTAATCATTATTTTTCATTCCTTCAAGCCCTAGAATGACTTCCTACCCTCTTCCATCATCAAGAACACCAAGGTAAGCCTACTCTAATTATTCCAAATCAATTCTAACACCTATCCTTATAATCTAAACAAGAAATTATCATTCAAAAACTAGGGTTTTCAAGAAAACCCATCTCAAGGTTCAAGAATTCAAGATTTTTGAAATCTTCTTCAAAGCTCAAGTCTTTAATTCAAGTTTTGGAGCGACTAAGGTATGTAGAGTTACTATCTACGTGTGGGAAATCATTGTTCTTTCCCACGCCTCCTAATCCATAAAGTATGAAACTTTACAAAACTAGGGTTTCTATTCTATACCATGCTCATGATAACCCTAGGTCCATGTCCGTGATTATATTATGTATGAATTGTTATAATTCCATCATTGAGTTCTTAATATTTCTTTATGATTATTGAGAATCCGTCCGTAATCCATGAAAACCCATATCTTGTATTCTATAGGTTCTTGCATGCATGTTTTTAAATAAAAATGTTTATTTCAAGAATATCCTACATGTCTACAAGTTTTCATGCAATTGCATTTTATAACTATGTTCATACCACGACTCAAGATACGTACATGCTAAATACAAGTTATTTCATGAAATCATGTTTACAAGTTATTTCATGTAACCATGTTTACAAGTTATTTCATGAAACCATGTTTACAAGTTATTTTCGTGAAATCATGATTACAAGACAAGTACAAGTTAATTCACGAAAATCATGGGCTTCTTAGCCAACTATATTATGTTCATGTTTTGGGAGTTGCCTCATCGAGAGAAGGCTCGGATAGCCTCCGAAACTACGTAGCCACCGTGCAGACAAGGATCGCTCCGCCCGCTAGGGACGATACCTTAATTTTACACCGAATGGATCCATCGGGCACGTTACCACCTCATACCCCGGCAAGGTATGGGCTCGCTGGTCCGACGAGTACGGACTCCACGTACCCACGTGGTGATATCACATGGTCGGTTTATGAAATGCTCTTCCTACTTATCATGTTTTACTTATGTTATACATATATATATACTCATGCTCATTCTCATGTTCATGTCCATGTTTTCAGTTTCAGTTCTTATCATGTTATTCCATGTCCCATGTTATTTCATTCGCCTGCTTTACATACCAAAGACATTCAATGTCGACGCCCCCTTTATTGCCGGGGGCTCGCATTTCTCGACGCAGTACGTATTTCTGTGACGCCGCATCTGCTCGGGATTTGTCGTATCACCTCATTGGTGAGCCCTATCTCATTCGGAATTTAGTCGTTATCTTTATTTTACTAGTCATGCATTTAAAGGTATCGGGGGGCCTTGTCCCGACAAGTGCGTTTTCGGTCAAGATTCACGATTGTGAGGTTTCATAGAAGTCGCCTTAGTTATGTTGACATGCAAGGTGTTTAGCCATCTTTGGCTCAACTCATGTTAATTCCGCATTTTATGATTTAAACAAGTATTTAATTAAATTATTATGAAATCTCATGTTTTATAAAAGCTCATCACGTTCATGCTATATTTCCGCTCATGTACGCCTCATGATGATTTAGCAAGCTACGTGGTTCGCTCGGTCACGTAGTATGGCACCGAGTGCCGTGTCTCGCCAAAGCCATGGTTTTGGGGCGTGACACACATTACGCCTCTTGGAGATGATCTTAGACTCCGTGGTGGGCCCTGTTATGACTTGACTTATCGTAGAGCTATTTGGAAGGTTTAGGAAGTTAGAGCCGCCGAGATTCTCGGGTGCTTCTGGAGAGGATGAGTATGAGTTCATCTTGGACGTGCATGAGTTGCTACACAGGATGGGGATTGTTGAGTCCTATGGAGTTGATTAAGTGTCCTACCAGTTTCACGGGAACACAAAGACTTGGTTGAGGTATTTCATTGCTTATAGACCTGAGGGTTCTCCTCCACTAACTTGGACCCAGTTTTATCGGGCCTTCCTTGAGAAGTATATGCCCCGGGCTTTGAGAAAGGCACGTAGGGATAAGTTTCTCCATCTGCAGCAGAGGGGATTATCTGTGGATGCCTATGTTACTCGTTACTTGCATTTGGCTCGTTATTCAGCCCCATTGATTCCTCGCCGAACCCGATGATTCGATGCTTTATTGGTAAACTCGCTGGTTCTCTTCAGATTCCTTGCCATCAGCTTGGGGGCTTCCTTCCATTCCATCATTGAGCATGCTTCTTTAGTCGAGGCCGTTAAGGTCCGCGCATTTAGAGGGGTTAGTGAGAAAAGGACAACATTGGAGAGTTATGGTGGCTCCGCCGTGAGGCGTCGGCCGCCTTTCTAGGCCCAAAATCCCCCTGTCTTGTGACCTCGTGCAGCATTTTTACAAAGCTTCCTCCAGTGGGCCACCCTAGGCGGGCAGAGATTTTGAGAGCTCATTTTTCGATCACCGTACGCAGTTGTTCGACCGGGTTCGCTTTGGTCTACCGTCTCCACCACTCTATGGCCGTTTTGAGTACGAGTTGTCACACCCTCGATCTCACTAGGGGTGCGTGACGGGCACCCGACCCTTACTCGCACCCGAGCGAACCCGTCGTCTCGTATTACTCACGTATTCTCTTTGGATACTTAAATCAAATGAAAGTAAAATACATAGTAAAATTTGCAAAATCTTTTTGTCGTTTTTCAAACTAAACACACTGTAAGTCAAGGACCCTCGTAACATAATGTATGATAAAACACATCGGCTAGTGGGGCCGTTTTCAAAACTGTCCCTAGACTCACGACTCGTCTCGCAAAGTCTCTAACTTTATTCCGTATGCCGTAGCGTAGATACTCGACTCGGCAACACTACTCCTAATGCAGTCGAGCTCGCCAATCCGCCGGAACGTCTCCCCGTAACGGCTTCTACTCATCCGGTGTACCGCGCGCACGAAACGCGCCGCCCACAAAAAAGCGGGCGTCGACGAGCAATGTATCGAGTATGTAAGGCATGGATGGTAACATAGAAAGAAACGTAATCATGTGCAACAACAACATGGAGATGTAGAGCATATCATGTAAGAAAGAGTATCCTGTACATATGAGACATATCATGTGTCGTGGAGTGAGCTCGTACATATGGATCATATCATGTAAAACTGTAACCTGTACATATGTAACATATCGTATGAAGCTGTAACCTGTGAGTATGAGTGCCTCTTAAGGAGGAATCATGCATGCTTAATGCTGCGGAACGTGCAGCCCGATCCATATACTATCCGCGAACGTGCCCCGATCCATTTCGTACATACATGTACGTATTCTTTCTTTGAAAACATCTTCTTTTCATATATAGAAAATAGAACATACCATATTGCCGAGGCATCGGCTCCGATCCATTTAACCACTTATCCCGCGTCCGGGCATCCGCGTCCGGACGATATCATATCGTTCTCCAACCGATCGTGGCCGGCCGCGCGCCTATACGCCTGCCCTTTTTCCCCCCATCTTCCCCATATACATATATACATATATGTGTGCATATATATCATGTAAGCATGCGAGAGAGCCCAAAGAAAAGTCATGTATCCGCTCGGAGTGACGTAAGGTCGGTAACCTCCGATTATACTATGGAATAACCCGATCGTCATGTCTCACCTCGAGGAACGATTATTTAAGGTGAGACTATCAACGAAGGGCAACATTAAGAGAACATAGAACATGTCATGTCAGATCATGCACTTTGGAACCTTTAAAATAGTCATTATTCGAAAATAGCTTAACATTTTCATATCGTCGTATCCATGGTGTAAGTTAACATATCCTCGACGTATTCATCATAGACATCTTCATATATCCGGCATCATCCTTGTCGTCATAAAATCATAGTCGTCGTTTTAGTCATGAAAACTATCAAAACGTAAAACTTAGACTTTGGAGAAAATGAATATTTTTGAAAACATTTATAACTTTTAAGAAGAAATCATGTTTGAAATCATAAATTCTAACTTTTGAAAATAAGGTCGTTATGGGAGCATTTATAATATTTCATTATGTGATTCATGCCGTAGAAAGAAAAGGGATTAGCCTTAACATACCGCGCCGCGCCTTACTAGCCACGCTATCCATCCAAACTTGTTAGTCTACATTCAGAGAGAGTTGACATAATCATCGACTCATCCCCATATACTTATCTCAATTCTTCAAACAAATTCATTTATATCCCGCCGTCAAATTGCAAAGATCTTCCTCCTCCGTAAATACACCATCCCCGAGATCTTATCGCCCAAATCATCAACAACAAACCGAGAATGGAACTCGGCTAAAGCAATAACAATGCTAGCAATTATTCTAGCAACACTTCAAGATTCAATTCAATTCCCAATTAATACATACTTCCATCCGAAATCTCACAACACCACCAAAGTCAACAACGCATTACTTCCTTCCAAATTTATGAGTTATATCGACAATCCATATCAACAACCATGCATTAACAACATTACTCGTGCAATGTAAGAATTTAAGCTAATGCCGCATCGACTTCTTCAACATTCCGATAATGGTTATAACTTCACTTTAAGCTATCAAACCTTCACTTATCATTATGAAATTCACAATTCAACAACTAAAATATTAAATAAAGTCAATTCACTACCCGAATCCTTCCAATTTCAATGGAAACAACAACAATACATTTCTTTCTTCCAAATTCATAAACCATACCAACAACAATACCAACATTAACCATAATATTTCCAACTTCTGCAAAATACTTCATAAACATTCCATATGGTGTTTGTCCCATATTTCCATCAAGAACCATTTTATAACGATTTTACGATTTCTCCTTCTCCGTAAATAAATCAATATTAACACAAATAGAAAGAGATTCATACCTTTCCCTCGATAATAATGCTATATATTTACTCCTCCACCTTGAACTTAAGCCACAAAGCCTCAATACGCAGTTTTTGAAGTCGTAACTATACGCCGTCCGGACCGGAATTCGGGAATTATACCTCGGTTTGGCTTAAAAGTTGGTGGTGGAAGGTCGGGGAATTTCTTTCTAGAATATTTGGAATATTTTTTGGTCTGATTTTTTTGGCTGAAACGAGGGGTTAAGCCCCTTTATATAGTTGCTCGAAGTCACCGTAGCGCATCGTAGCAAGATCAGAAAGCTCGACTTGCGGCATCCACCGTTCATCCTCGGAAATTATTTCGAGACCTAAAACTTTTATACACCGATCTCTTTATTTGCATACCGGATATGTCCAAAACTCCATACGTACCGTATAACTTATTCAACATCCCAAACTTTTCCTTATTCCAAATTTACCCTTAACACTCCATACCAATGAAAAGATGAATATGCAACTTGTGCATTAAAATAAAAATAAAATCGGAAATTAAAAGTCTTATCCACAACTTGTCGCAATCCAACTTAAAATATTCCAACGTACAAAATACGGGATATAACATGGAGAGCCCGGTCATTTTGCTAAAGAGTGTCCATGACCCGAACGGGGGTCATCGCATCAGAGAGGACTCTGCATCTTCGGTAGCCGATAGCGGTGCTTCTCAAAGCGGGCGCGTGCACGGTCGGCAAAGCACGGTGGTTCACATTTCTAGAGGCGGATCCCGTGCAAAATGGTGAGGTAAGTCCCATAGTTCAAGAGGTGGATCACAGTATGATGTGGCGTGGCCTAGTGTTACTCGTTCCCAGGTAGACCCGAGGCAGAGGCCTCAAATTCTCGTCTATTTCGTACTATTTCTACGTACACAGAGCAAGACCGTGTTATTTGATCCTGGATCCACTTATTCGTATTTATCTGCATAGCATGCCGTTGATTGGGATTTTCCTTGTGATAGCATAGCTATACCTATTCGTGTGTCACTCTCAATGGATATCTCGTTATGGTTGATCTAGTTTATCGGCCGTGTTTGGTTACTTTTGGCGAAGGCGACACTTGCAGTAGATTTGATGATACTTAATATGGTGAATTTTGATATAATTTTAGGTATGGCCTGGCTTTCTCCTTATCATGAGATCTAGGATTTTCATTCCAAGACAGTCACTTTAGCTATACCGAGCATTCCTAGACTTGAGTGGAGGGGTACACACCTACTCTACGGTTAAGATTATTATTTCCTTCCTTCAATGAAGAAATTAGTCAACAAGGGGTGTTTAGCTTATTTGGCTCATGTGCGTGACACTACTATTGCATCTTCACCCCCTGAGTCCATTCCTATTGTAAGCGACTTCGCGGAGGTATTTCCATCTGATCTGTCGATTATGCCACCGGATCGCGATTTTGACTTCTGTATTGACTTGGATTCGGATACTCGCCCTATTTCTATTCCGCCATATCAAATGGCACCTGCCGAGTTGAGAGAGCTTTATAAGCAATTGTAGGATTTATTGAGCAAGGGGTTCATTAGACTGAATGTCTCCCTTTGGGTTGCTCTTGTGCTGTTCATGAAGAAGAAAGATGGATCTATGAGTTTGTGCATTGCTTATCGCCAGCTAAACAAGGTCACTATTCAGAACGAGGGTCCTATGCCTCGTATTGATGATTTATCTGACCACCTTCGTGGTGCCCGCATTCTCAAAGATTAACTTGCGTTCAAGCTACCACCAACGAAGATATGGTCAAGATATTCCGAAGATGTTTTTCGTACAAGATACGGACATTGGCGAGTTTCGTGATGTCATTTGGGCTTACCAATGCCCCGGTTGCATTTATGACTTTAATGAACGGCATCTTAGGGCCATTCCTCGACCTCTTTGTGATTGTATTTATTGATGATATTCTTGGTGTATTCCAAGAAAGCAGAGGAGTACGTAGCCATCTTTGACCGTACTGGTTGTTAAAGAAGAATAGCTTGTTTGCTAAGTTTTCAAAGGCGAGTTTTTGGGTTTGAGTTGGGATTCGGGCCACGGGTCAAGAACGGGGTCATGGTTTTCCCAAAAAAATTAAGGTTTAGGGGGTTGGGGGAGGCCCCCGTGATCGGATCTATGTTTCGGGGGGACCGGGGACTACCATTGATAGGGGGTTTTTTATCGTTTGTCGTGACCGTTGACGGAAAATGTTCCCCTTTCCCCGGGCCGATGATTTAGGAAAGTTACAAAAACTTAAAATCTTTTGACTTTCATTCTAAACCCGTAGAGGTAAAAGGGCTTCGCAATCTATGTGAGCATCCCGTAGGGGTTGGGTGTCGGTTTCGGGGGGGTTATAGCCATGCCC
>NC_081347.1:18340018-18354334 GCF_029784015.1 Lycium ferocissimum
CCGTGGCCGGCCCTTTATGGGGTGGCCCCCTACCCCTTTTTCATGAAATTACAACTTTCAAAAAAGGTTCACTTTGGCCCCAAATTTTTTCATAAGATGTTTAACTTTCCGTAATCCAACTTTTAATCCCAAAACTCCATAATATCCCATGCCAATGAAATCATGGGCAACCTAAGTCTTTGAAATATATCGTGGCTAAAAATCTCTACTTCATGTCTAGAACTAGTCTTGTCCCTAACTTTCCACAAATTAACTCGGAATGCCCCGACGATAAAAATGCGGGATATAACAAGTCGATAGTCCCCTCGAATAAGTGTGGCCCTGAGGCCACTCACAAATCTATGGACTCGATCCCTATATCGGTACCATGTTGGACGTGCATCGGGCAATGAATTGAAACGAATACTATACTCCCGGGCGCTCATATTCCCTTGCCTTAATTTCAAAAATCTGTCGGCTCGGAGCCTCCTTCGGAACTTCGCAGGCAAATAGTGACGAATAAATCCTTTTATCCACGAATCCCTCACAAACGGTGGAGATGTATTGTCCCCTCTTGAAGAAATCCAATTGTTATACCAAAGGACCGCTACATCACGGAGCCTATAAGATGCTAGCTCCACAGACTCTATATCAAAATCATGGCTAATTCTCAACGTCCTCAGCATTTCATCTATGAAACCTTGGCTCACCGCCTTTGACCCAAAAAAATTCTGGAGGATTCAAACTCGTAAAATCTGAGCTCTTGCACTGTCGCTCTCGTCACTCGGACCGTGCTACGGCACGCGAGCCGGGCGACAACTAAACCGGGTCGACAATCGAATAACCTCGTCATCTGTTGCTGGGTCAGAGGCACTGGGATGGTGAACAACGCGAGATCTAGAGTAGAAGCTCTGCTCTGTTCCTCACAATAGGCGGGAGTACGAGAAATGTGATGGAGCCTTATGATGGGATTCTCACCCTCATCTACATTTGGCTCCCGGTATTCTCCGCCTTTCCTGCCATAGTCTTGCCCTTACGGGCGGCTGTTGCTTTTTCTTTTCACCGGCATCAACAAATGTCCACAACACACAATTAGAATGAAAGGAACTCTTACATTGCAGCTCTATCACACGATCTATAGGAAAGAAAGACTATTGTTTTCAATACTGCACTTCTGTTTATAATGTGGCGCACTTCACACCCATAAACAAGACTCTAGGACATGACATTGACCCTCCCTAGAGACGGAGCCTGGATACCACTTTTGTCCCGACCCGGCTAAGGGCCATGACCGGTACCGGTGGCTACCGAATACCACGTATCAAATCGATTTTTATACCAACTTAGGCACATAAGCTTCAAGGCTTGACTTGTAATAAGCTAACGCATATGAATTACTACCAAAAACACACACACACACACGCATCTATATATATATATATATATATATATATATATATATATATACATATAAGTAGTATATATATATGTATATATATATATATATATGTATGTATATATGTATACGTAGGCCCTCATGGCTATCAAAATGATATACACTAAGATGTCACCTATTAGCTATAATCCACACGTATGTATCTACGAGCCTCTAACTGAAGTGCTGAACATGAGGACGGGACAGGACCCCGTCATGCCCGAATATATACATAAAAGAATGCATCAAAACTGCACCTCCGGAATAGAGAGATGCTCCTATGTGTCACTTGAATATGCTCCTAAAGATCTAGGTCGTCCTCCTATCTACCTGTGGGCATGAACACAGCGTCCAAAAAGAAAGAACGTCAGTACGAACAATGTACTGAGTATGTAAGGCATATATGATAACATGGTAAGGAAATACAGAAACATAAGAAAAGTAACAGCGCTGGATTGATTGCCTCAGAGGCTGATCACGTGTGCTCACTTACATCATAATCAACATCATGTCATGTATGCATATATATATATATATATATATATATATATATATATATATATATATATATATATATATATATATAAATTGTACGAATCACGTATCGTCATTATCCCGCGTCCGGGATGATTATCTTAAGCCGCCCACTAGTGGTCCGCCCGTGTTATTTAGACACGGTGTACAAACGGCCCGCCTTGGTGCCGCCTTTGGTCTCTAGGCACCGTGTAATCATCCTAATATACTCAACATGAAACATGCATAGTGGTATAAGGGAAGGCGCAGAACTCTATCGGAGTGACGTAGGGTCGGTATCCTCCGATTTCATTATTATGGAATTTGAAAAGACATAGAAAGATAGAGAGAATTATGTCACGGATTCATGCCTTAGAAAGAAAGGGCTAGCCTTACATACCTTTATATCTCCTTACTCTATCAACTAGATGACTTCTTTCCGGCTCGCGATTCTACATTCAAGAGGATTTATACTAAAATTAGATACTCGGCAATGTGCGCAAGCTTAAGCTAAATCAATTAAGAGCTTATAAAAGTTGGGTAGCATTTTCCTTATTTATACCACTTCCTCCATATAGCAAACAACTCCCAAACATCAATAACAACGCTACAATATCATTATCAATAGCTTTCATCAAACTATACATTTTCCAATTCTCATAATTCCACTTCAAAGTCATCCATAGCCATGGCCAACATTCTACGTCATATCCGTTTACATACAGTGCTTCATTAACACTCACAATATTATTTACAACAAAACTATAATCATAGCATGCCAAGAACCACGATTCAATCCAAGTTGTCACTCATGAATACTACTATTTCCACATTTGAACCCCCACGTCCTATCTTCTTCTATCATTCAAGTTTCTCAACCATCAAGTACTTTTATTAGCATAAAATAATCATAGAACTCACCTTTGAATGTGTAGGAACGGGTTTTGGTTAAGGTTGCTTCACTTAAAGAAACCCTTGCTTCAATTCCAAAGGAATTTTCTAACTTCCATAACCCTAGCAAGCTTCCATATGCTTGATTTCCCTTGATTTTATGTTGAAGAAGTGTATGGATCGTCTAGAAGTTTGGAGAGAAGTGGAGAAATGGAAAGAACGAGAAAATAAGAGTGGGAACATGTATTTATACTTACAACTTGTCCAGCCCATCGAGTACTATACGATCCGTATAACCATGTGCGGTTCGTATAAGTGTCCGTGGTTCACCACCATGGAAAACATTCTTTTTGTTGGGTTATACGGACCCTTATACAGTTCGTATAAAGTTATACGGTATGTGTAAGGTGGCCGTGTAACTCACAGCTTTTCCGAAGTTATTCTCGTCGTTTCGTTTGATCTCCAATCCTTATACAACCTTCTTAACACTTGTTTAATACTTCATTAATGATCTAAACATCCCTATAACTCGTCCTCAAGGCCTTACCAACAATTCTTAGCACAATAGTTTATGAAACCTTTCCTAAACCCCACTTATACTTCACTTGTCCTTATCAATCCTTATTTCATCAATTCATATAACTTCAAAGTCTTAACGTATGCATTCTAAGACTACTAAATATCCTTCTATAGTCTTAAGAACTTTCTATTATCCTTAAGCTCGCGTTTGTTCATTCACTACACGATGACATGAAATTTCCAAGGTGTAACACATGAGAGCTATCTTCGTACTGTCCTTGGGTTGTTGAAGAAACATAGTTTGTTTGCTAAATTTTCCAAGTGTGAGTACTTTTTAGAGTCTGAAGCATTCTTGGGCCATGTGGTGTCTAAGGAGGGGATTATTGTTGATTCACAGAAGATTGAGGCTGTGAAGGGTTGGGCGAGGCCCACTAATGTTACTGAGATTCGTAGTTTTGTAGGTTTAGCCAGTTGTTACCATTGCTTTGTGAAGGGTTTTGCTGCCATTGCTTCGTCCTTGACCAGATTGACTCAAAAGGATGTTCCTTCCGATGGACGGATGAATATGAGGAGAGCTCAAGCCTGCTTCGACCACAACCCCGATCCTAGCCTTACCCGTGGAGGGCAAGGACTTTGCGGTCTATTGTGATACTTCCCGTATGGGTTTGGGTTTGGGTACGGTGCTGATGCAGGAGGGTAGAGTGATAGCTTATACTTCCCGTCAGTTTAAAGTTTACGAGAAGAATTAGCCTACCCATTATTTGGAGTTGTTGGCCGTAGTCTTTGCTTTGAAGCTTTGGAGGCATTACTTGTATGGTGTCCATTGTGAGGTTTTCGCCGATCACCGTAGCCTTCAGCATGTGTTTACTCAGAGGGATCTTAATTCCAGGATGCGCCTATGGATGGAGCTCCTGAAGGACTTTGACATCTCTATTCTGTATCACCCTAGTAAAGCCAATGTGGTGGCTGCTGCTTTGAGTCGCAAGGTAGTGAGTATAGGGAGTTTAGCTCGATTGGTTGTTTCTGAGCGTCCCTTAGCTATGGAGGTTTAGACTCTGGCCAACAGTTTCGTCCGTCTCGATATCTTAACCCCCAGAAGGATTTTGGCTTGTATAGAGGCGAGATCATCGTTATTGGATCGGATCAAGGCTCATCAGTTTGAGGATTCTCAGTTAACCAAGATACAAGATAGGGTGTCGAGGGGTGAGGCCAAGTAGGCCGTGATTGATTCTTAGGTCATTCTGAGGATTAAGGGACCCATAAGCTTTCCACGTATTGGTGATCTGATTCAGTTGATCTTATATGAGGCCCACAACTCTCGCTATTCCATTCATCCGGGAGTGACTAAGATGTACCGTGACTTGAGATATCACTATTTGTGGCGTCATATGAAGAGGGATATAGTTAATTTTGGGGCTAAGTGTGGAAATTTTCAACCGGTAAAGTATGAGCACCAGCGACCCGGTGGGATGTTTCAGAGGATGCCCATTCCCGAGTGAAAGTGGGAGAGGATTACCATGGATTTTGTCACGAGTCTTCCGAAAACCCTTGGAAAGTTTGATTCTATCCGGGTGATAGTGGATCGGGTGACTAAGTCAGCTCACTTTGTTCCGGTTCAAGTATCTTACACCACAGAGAAGTTAGCCGAGATGTATATTTGGGATATTGTGAGATTACATGGGATCCCTATTTTTGTTGTATCTGATCGAGGTACTATCTTCACTTCACGATTCTGGAGAGCGTTTCATGATAAGTTTTGTACCCGATTGGACTTTAGTACAGCTTTCCATCCCCAAACCGATGGCCAGTCTGAACAGACCATTCAGGTGCTCGAGGACATATTAACAACATGTGTTATTGATTTTGGTGGTCATTGGGATCAACACTTGCCCTTGGTGGAGTTTGCGTACAAAAACAGTTATCAGAGTATTGGTATGGCGCCTTTCGAGGCCTTATATGGTATGAGGTGTAGATCTACGATTGGTTGGCTCGATGGGTTCGAGACTCGACCTAGGAGCACGAACCTGTTTAAAGAGCCCCTTAGCAGAGTGAGAGTTATTTAGGCCAGACTCGTGGCGGCTCAGAGCCGGCAGAAGATGTGTATGCGGACCGGAAGTTTCGGGATTTGAAGTTTGCTACTGGTGACCAGGTTCTATTGAAGGTTTCACCCATGAAGGGTGTTATGAGGTTTGGTAAGAGGGGCAAGTGGATCCCTAGATACATTGGTCCGTTTGAGATCGTGGATTGTATAAGTGATGTAGCTTATAAGTTAGCATTGCCACCAGGTTTTGCGAGAGTTTACCCAATTTTCCACATTTCGATGCTGAAGAGATACCATGCTTGTACCACCCCGTATCGTTAGAGTTCTAGTGGAAAAACTGAAGGTTTGAACGTTTTCCGAAAATGGTTGACAGGCCTACTTCGGGAAACCATAAACCCTTTATTAGTTGGGAATTTGGGAAAGTACCCTTAATGAAAGTTGTAGTACATAGAAATACCTTTCTAACGATATAAGGACCAGGCCAATTAGAGATCGGACCAAGGAGATATGCTTGTCTCAAGATGGCTAATAGTAAGGCGCTTAAAATTCTATAGAATCGGCCAAGTTTTCGATACGTCTGCCATCCAGTCCAATTTTGTGAAAATCCGATGAGAATTTGAGGGAATGTAAAACATGAAAGTTATAGCCCTTTGAAATATCTTTCCAACATTATATTATGAATCCTGAACAAAGCTATGTACAAGAAGTTATACTCATTTTAGCGAACACTGTGCAGAACCGATACATGTTGCTTTTGAAGGCGCGTGCGATGGCCCCGGGTCGCGGGCCGATCACAAAAAAAAACCCTCTCGGAATACTAACCTGCAGGGGGTCACGTGATGTACGTGCATCACGGGCCCATCACGTAAATGGTCGTGTTTCGGGTCAAAAGTCGGGATTTCGTGTTTTAAGTTATATTTACGCTTGGGGTTTATTTTCCTAACACCCCTAGTCACGAAAAATATCCCTAAAGTCAGAGGGAACAAGTTCCAAGCCTCAAGAACCCTTCAAAGTAAGTTTTATCATGATTATAGGCTGAATTCAAGTCCCTAACCCCTTTCTAACTTGAGTAAACCCTTGTAATCGATAGAGTTGTTAGTGGAGCATTTTTGTTGGGCGTGGAAACCCTAGAACTCGAAATCAAGAGGATTGAACATCAAAAAGATAATGCTTCTACACTCTAATTATTCATAATAGTGAATTGATGAGTTCTTGGGAGAATAGTAAATGGGTTTAGTAAAGAGAATTACACGAACTACAGTAGGGTTTTGGATTGTTGACTTGAGATTGTTATAATCATATGGGTGATGGAGAATGATATTAATTACACCTAATTGAGATTGTAGAATCACCTAGAAGTAATAGCATGGGAATTGGGTAAGGGAAACACTATTAAAGAAGGTTGTGGAGCTTTATGCCCACCAAGTTTTTGATAAAATGCCTAGATGGCCAAAGCATGGATATTATTGCTAATATAGAATCCCTTTGACTTGTATTGATATAGATCAAAGTTGAAAGGGTTGACAAACGTTGTATTACGCTTAAAGGCTGGAATTAAGGTATGTGAGGCTAACTATCTACGTTAGGGAATATTCATGATTCTCCCTACGCCTCATTCTTCATACTTTATTTTTTTTTAATCAAATTTTGCTCTAGCAGGCCAAGCTTGTTAGAACTTTTTATTAATAAATGCAGAATTTAAAGAAACAGTCTATTACAACATGTCTATAATATGAACTAGCTAGTATTAAAAAAATAAAGAACTGTCCTATATGACCAGTTCTATCCTGTATGCCTAAGCTAGTATGCCATTTGTGATCCCTATATATCAGCTTTGATGGTTGTCCCAATCTGTGAAAACACCATGTGATTATCCTTACATGTAGCATCATTGTTGATTGTCAAGCTGCTGAATCCTCCTTGTTCTAATCCTCAGTTGAGGAAGTTGTGATTTGTCCATGTTGAGAATTCTTCTTCCTTCTGATGGTATAAGTATAAAGTCATGTACTTTGATCTCTGAAAAATCCAAAGCTTGAGTTTCTAGAAAGTCTGCCAGCTTGTTGCCTTCCCTAAAAACATGATTGATCCGACACATCGTTCTGCATGTCCGTTTGATCTCTTCAATCTGATTTCTCGCTCCCATGGAGCGATCCATGAACCTTGTAAGATATTTTGGAGGACAAGTGAATGAGTCTCAAGTTGAACCTGTTGCATGTTGCGTTCTTTACAGTACTGCAGTGCCTATTTTATGGCCTCAACTTTAGCTTCCATGTTTGTTGCTATTCCATTTGTTGTGCTTTTGCATAAACCAAATCTCCACTGCTATCCCTGATGCAGAATCCATATGAACTAATCCCATGATTGCCTCTCGTACCCCCATCCG
This sequence comes from Lycium ferocissimum, assembly GCF_029784015.1. NCBI lineage: Eukaryota > Viridiplantae > Streptophyta > Magnoliopsida > Solanales > Solanaceae > Lycium > Lycium ferocissimum. Next base: position 18,347,780 of record NC_081347.1, read on the forward strand.
TATTACATTTTAATCTCCCCATGGTGGCATTCTTCACAACACCTTAGCATAATAAACTTTTGGTTTATATCTACTAAGTTGTTGATGCATATTTTCCCAATCAATAGATAAATTCTGCATCCATGGGAATCTCTTTCTTCCCCATTGGTGTGTACGTGTTGTACTTGTTTTCAACAGAAAGTAACCATCCTCCATGGTTAATGGAATTTTTCTCTTCCATAATGACCACGGTGAATGACCACATGATCACTTGCGGCATTGCTCTATAAATAGGTTGCAATTTTGGTTTTGTCTCGGCGAGAACACCATGCCATGATCATTTGATGTCGACCAATTCCATCCGCGAGGATACCGCACAAGCAAAAAACTTCCATAACTTGACAGCTATGAAAGAAGTTAGAAATAAGTGACCTACAGTTTCCTCCTTATGCTTCTCACAACACCAGCATCTTGATGGTATATTGATCATCATTATTTTCAATATATCATCTGTAGAGATTCTCCCTTTCACATGAAAAAACTTATCTTTATTGGCAACCCTTTCTCCCACACGAACCTATAGCTAGTTTGTTTGCTCTCTCTATGCCTTAAAAATTCCCATGCAGATTTAACTGAGAATTTTCCACTTGTTTCCAACATCCAACATGGTTCATCATCTTCTTCTCCATCTGGAACTTTGATATTATCCTTGATATGCTGAGCCAATTCTTGATATAGAGTATCTGTTAATAGTTCCATATTCCATTCACCATTCTTCACAAACTGTCTAACCTCTATCTCTTCTTCTAGCAAAGATCAGAATGATATAATATAGTGCCCCAAGCCTTGTCCAATTCTCATACCAAAAGCTTGAAGTTCCATTTCGCAAATACCAAAATATCTATGGCTCAACTGCATCTCTTATGATCACCATCTTCTTCCAAGTGTGAGAACCTCCTCTATCTACTGCCATGGTAGAATGCCATTTCTTGCAGTATTTGTTCAGCATGTAGCTACTCCATAAGCTTCTTCCACATCTGAAATTCCACCACAACTTAGCAAATAGTGCATTGGATATATCGCTAATGATCTAAGACCAATCCCTCCTTCATCCTTTGGTAGACATAACTTGTCCCATGCTACCCAAGCTTGCTTTTCACCCACACGATTGCTCCAAAAGAATTTTGCAAATATCTTGTGAAGCCGTTATCACCCCTGCAGAAGGAGGATTCATGGTTGATAGTAAATATACGCATGGTTTGTAACATCCTCGATTAACCAAGACATATCTACCTAAAAGATAACGATTGCTTTGCCAGGACGTAATCCTCTTCATCACTTTTTTGATCAAATCCTCATAATATATCATCTTCTTTCTTCCATAAAACACTGGACATCCTAAATATATGAAAGAAAATGATTCATTTCTCATATTAGTATGTCTTTTGATCTTGTTATTAACTCTGGCAGATACCTTGTGATGAGTATAGTAACAGCTTTTATCATTATTGACCAGTTGTCCTAATGCCTTCTCATACTTCCTCAACCTTTTCATCATTTTCTTTAATGAATATCCATCCACAGAACAGAATAGATTGTATCATCATCATATGGTAGATGATTGATTTGAGGACTCCATTTTGGCATTCCATAGCCTATGAAACTTGGCTTCTCATGTAGCTTATTCGGACTCCTTGTTAAGACTTCTGCTGCTATAATGAACAGTATGGGAGAAAGTGGATCACCTTGCTTTACCCCCCTACTTGATCTGAAAACGTCATGCCTTTGGCCATTGATCAATATTGAATACCAGTTGTTTGACAGCAATCTCCATACCAAATCAATGGTAACTTTTCCAAATCCAAACTGTCTTAGAACTTTAGTCAAAAATATCCAAGAGATCCTATCATATGCCTTTGCCATGTCTAATTTTATCACCACATTAGTATGTTTAGCTCTCAAATTGATATCTCTAATGATCTCCTGTGCCAGTAATACATTTTCTGCAATGCTCATTCCGTTCACAAATCATGTCCGATTATAAGAGATAATACTAGGAAGAACCTTAGTCAATCTATTTTGCAAAGACTTTTGACAAGATCTTATTGAGAAGGAGCCGAGACCGATAGAAGTCTCCATATCACTAAAATTATTAATCACCTCCTTCTTTGGCAATAAAACCAAGTTAGTATGTGTGATGAATTGTGGTATCTTAGAACCACAAAATAATGCTCTAACCATTTGAAGCACATCCATCTTGACAATCTCCCAACACTTCTAATAGAAATGTCCTGTGAATCTATCAGGCCCATTAGCACTATCCCCATTGAGTGATAATACAGCTTCCTTTACTTTACTTTCAGATGGAAACTACTCCGTACTCTTTTGTTGTTCTTGATATCGCCTTAGGAATGTTTTTTCCAGAATGCATAATCCCCTCCAGTTTTCTTCACAAAATCGTGACTCCAAAGAACCTCGATTGCCTCATACCCAATATCTCGCTTCATTTTCCACCATGTACCATTTGGATCTTTTATTCTTTTTCAAGGTTAATTTATTCATCCTACCCCTCACATATGAATGGAAGAGTTTAGTATTTCGTCCTTATCATTGAACCATTTCCTACTAGCTTTCCGCTCCCAATACTCTTCCTCCAAGTGTAAAAATCTGGTTAATTCAGCCTGTGCTTGATGTAGAAAGATTCTATTCTTCCTTGAAGCATTAGTTTCAAACTTAACTCCTTCACTTTTATAGTATCTTCAATAGTTGCAATCAAAAATATATTCCCATAAGTGTTCTGCTCCATTGAACCGATTACTCTTTAAATTTCTTTAGCTTCTAAAGGAAATACATAAAATGGATTTCCCGTAAATCAAGAAAGCCTCTTTACCACCTCCGTAAATGTATGATGATTTGTCCGTGTTAAGAAACTTAAAAGATTTGACAATATAATGTGCATTGCTGTTACACTCAAGATGTAATTGTGCATGATCAGAACCATGTCTAATCATATGAGTCACTGCTGTGGATGGCATGATGTCAAGCACTTGCTGACTCACCAAAATTCTATCTATCTTTTGAATATGCAATCTTCTTCAGTCCTCCCATTCCACCAGGTGAATTTTCTTCCAGAGAATCCTATATCAATCAAACCACAACTTTGTATACAGTTAGAAAAATCTGATGTCTCATTGGATGAGACTGGAAGACCACCTTGTTTCTCCTCATCAGAGACTATGACATTAAAATCCCCTCCTATTATCCATGGAAGGTCATGTTGATTTGCTAACTCCACCATAGATTCCCACAACTCTTCCCTCTCTTCTCTATCACATTTAGCATAAACTACCGACACCAAGACTGTTTGATTCAAGTATGAGTGAGTTAGTTGCGAGTAACTTGTTGTTCGATTCGAGATAACTATACTAAGCCATTCATCTGTCCAAAGATCCAAATCTTTCTCAACAGTTCACCTTGCAATTCGATAGCCTAACTTCCTTCTATACTCTTCAATAGTAATAGATCTTGAAAAGGTTCCATTAGGCCTATCATAGAATAATGATGTCTCTTCTTTAGTTCAATTAACCTCTCAAAAGATTTCTGAGTGTTAACTGACCTAATATTCCAAAATAAAGCTTTGTTTGTCATTGAGAATTATTGGATTTGTTCTTACTCCTCCTTGTTGAAACTCATGCAGCTGGAATAGTAGTACTTCTGACAGGTTTTTGCTTATTTGTTGCCCGCTTCAATTTCTGCACACTTCTAGGAGATAAATCTGTCTCCTGTACTATATCATCAATGTTCTGAGTCAAATCTTCCTTCTCTTGGCTATTATGATCAACTTATGCTTCTACCTCATCTTGTTTTCCATGATGTGCACTCTCTACTGGTTCCACAGGTAAATTGCCAGAATTGTCACTCTCTGGTGGCCTTGTGATTTCTTTTCCTTCTTTATCCTCTAATCCCTGATCTGATATAGGAGTCTCATCTTGATCTGCATCCTCCTACAGCACTTCAACTGATTTATCTTCTTCTAAATCTTTCTCCAAGTTTTTGTTGAGTAAGGTGTCACCAATTTCTTTTTCCGAAGTTATGTTCTCTTCTTCTCTAACTAGAGTACCCGGATTAACCTTAGACACTGTTGAGACAAAATCTCCCATTTTTTCATTGAGTTGTTTACCAAAGTTCTTCTCAATGCATGCCTTTGCTAATATCCTCTCCACCTGATTTGATTCTTCCATCTGCTTTTCCTTGACCTTATCATTAGTGTTTACATTTTGTCTTTTGTAACAACCGATTAGAAGCATCGTTATTGCTTCTACCATCCTTCTATCCGAAGACTTCTGCATATCAGTCAAGTCTATTATATCCTCATCCGTGTTCTGTAGTGCTGCATATTGATTAGTTTGCAAAGTTTGATTCTCCTTCGGTTTCCAAGAGTTTTCATCATATCTACCTCTATGAAAGTGCCTCTTATTCTTTTGTTTTCCTTTCTTCTCCTTAAATCCATCATTATCATTAACCTCTGCAGGCTGCACCATGTCTACTGCTTCCTTCCCTTTCATTGTGTCAGCATTTGGCCCATTGTATACATTAACCTCAAACCTGCTATTTTTTGCATTGTTTCAATTCCTCTTCTTCCTTTGGTCTTCCTTACTATTTTCCTCCTGTTCTTTATCTAAACTTTGTTCTTCCTCCTTAGGATACAATTCTGGATGAATGGCATAACAAGCCTTGCTCATTATGCCCTCAAAGTTTGCGCTTTTGCGGATTTAGGGACATAATCATAATTGATCTTTATCCATTTGTCCACCATATCCCCAAGACTCTTCTTCTTCATCCCTATATTGATTCTCTTTGGAAATTCTACAAGCAAGTCAACTTCTACCTTCACTCTGGCGCAACTTGGCCTGGTTTTATTAGCTGTGGCCATATCAACTTGTAGGGGCTTTCCAACAGCAGACGCTAGTGAAAAAACTACTTCTTTCACAAAATAATTTGGAGGTAATGATGGGAAAGATATATATGCAATTGCAATCTTCGTTTCTTCCTCTGGATCAAACCATGGATCCCATTTGAATGTACGCATGGGATAGGAACGATTCTTTATGCGTAATATAATATCGAGTTTGGACAAAAAGGTCACAATCTTCTAAAGTAGGAGCATAATTTTATTAGTATATACTTATTGCTCAACAACCCGATAATGCACTCTCCTTTTAATCCATACTGTTTTGGGATTAAGGTTCTCAAATCTTTCACGTCAGGCAATCCATATGAGAACTTCCCAACGAAAGCATATTGTAGTTTTTCCTTAATAATCATCTGTTCAATCTCCTCTTCATCCCATACTACCATGGGCTCTCCATGCAAATATGTGACCTTTTTCATGGGTGTAGGATTGTGTCGTAGTAGTAAAGTTGTTGGATTAAGAGTTGTTGCATATGTTTGGTTCGGTAAAAGGTGAGTAGGTTGCGTTGGTGATGTTGTATTAGCCTGGACAGCCACAATAGGTGGTTGTCCAGTGGCCGGAGAGGCCATTGCCGCTGTGAAAAGGTTGGAAAATATTACGATTTCGACTAGGTTTAGGGTTTTTTGCAGAGAGAGTTTAGTTCGGCATTACGAGTTGATAAGGTTTCATTCTTCATAATTGATGGTAATTTGACTCGGAATATAATTGTAGCCTTAGTTTCATGGTATGATATCGAATCAAGATCTTCTGGGTTGCGATTCTGAGAATTCGTTCATGGTTGTCACTTTGAACATCATGAACTCAACACGTAATCTTTGGGGACTTTCGCATTGTTATCACATGAGTCTCGGTCGGTGTATAACCGATTATTTGCATGAGTCCCATAATCGAAACGATTATCATGCTATCGACATAGCCGGCCCTCGATTCCTTGTAAATTGTTAATGTTAAACACCCGTATCTGTACTTGGCCCCTGGGCCACGGTTATGCATACGTATTGCTTGGGCCCTCGAGGCCACGCTTTTTTGTGCGCATTATTTGGGCCCTAGGACACGATTATATTTATAGTTTTGCTGTGTGATTCTTCATCAGAACATGGAGTACTTCGAGCCTTTCGCTTTCTTGTTTAGTTGCAAGCTTTAGGTTCAGATTTTATTGCTTTGGCTTGCTTTACATACCAAGATAATTCAATGTTACAGGTGTCTCTTTTATTGCTTGGGAGCAGTTGATGACTTAGGCTGACCAGTGCAGATTTGGCCATCGGTGAGCCCCAAATTCCTTCGGGGCGTTGTCGGCCTATCCGCCTATTTTCGGCTTATAGACAACTCACATTCGTATTCTTAGAGGCTTCATAGACATAGTTCGAACGGACAAGATATTTGTTATGTTAGTCTTGTTGACGATTGCTCCTTTCAGTTGTTTTTAGTTGTTTCGGTTTAGCCATGTACTGCATTTCGATATTTCGATTGTCTACGTATTTCGGCATTATGATATTTCAATCGACTTTCAGCTTAATCAACATGTGTTGTTTTATTTTATAAGTCGATATGTTTTGGTATCACATGTTGATTCGTAGCCTTGTTCGCTCGGTCCGAACGAAATG
>NC_081347.1:18354434-18367048 GCF_029784015.1 Lycium ferocissimum
GAGAAGTCCCTCCTCAACCACCGGATGATACAGAGTCCTTGGCGGCGGATAATCTCGCCTAGGTCGGGGACATCTCTTGGCAATATGCCCTACCTCCCACAAGAGAAACAGGTAAGAAGAGTCGAATTCTGAAACACGAAAACTGAAGACCCGGATAAAGCAGTCCTATCCACTGGTCTAGAGAATGAGTGTCAGGGTTAGTTTCTCGCTCTACATCATGGGAGGCACCTGTCAGTTTTCGAAGCCATCTCAGCCCTATTCCAGTCGTTCCGTACATTTAGCATTACCGACCTCCTCTAGTGAGCCACCTAGACAGAGAGTTCCTAAGTGCTCGTTCTCTAGACCAGTGGATAGAACTACTTCATCCGGGTCTTCAGATTTCTTGTTTCAGCATTCGACTCCTTTTACCTGTTTCTCTTGTGGGGAGGTTGGGCATATTGCCAAAAGATGTCCCTGACTTAGGCGAGATTATCAGCCGCCGAGGACTCCTGTATCTTTCGAAAGTCGAGGAGGGACTTCTCAGAGAGGCGGTGCTCGGTCAAGCCATGGTACTTCCCATGGTTCTAGAGGTAGTTCCCAGTCAGGTAGAGGTAGTACTCAGAGTTCGAGAGAAGATCCCAGATCGGGCGTGGTGGAGCCCATTATTACTCATTTTCTGGTAGGCCTGAGGCAGAGGCCTCAGATGCTGTGATCTCAGGTACCATTTCTGTCCGTCATAGAGTAGACCGTGTTATTTGATCCTGGATCACTTATTCGTATGTATACGCATTTCATGCCGTTGGTTGGGATTTACCCCGTGATAGCATAGATATACCCGTTCACGTGTCTACTCCGCCGGGGAGATTCTGTGGTTGTTGATCAAGTCTACAAATCTTGTTTAGTTACTTTTATAGGTTATGACACCTAGGTAGATTTAATAATTCTGATATGGTGGATTTTGATATTATATTGGGTATGTCTTGACTTTCTCCTTATCATGCGATTTTGGACTGTCACGCCAAGACAGTCACTTTAGCCATGCCGAGCATCCCTAGGCTTCGAGTGGGAGAGGTACTCCCTAGTCACGCTCCGAAGAAGATTGTTCCTTCCTTCGGGCGAAGAAATTAGTAAGTAAGGGGTGTTTAGCGTATTTGGCGCATATTCGTGGTATAACTGTTGCATCTCCATCCCTTGAGTCTATTCCTATTGTGAGCGAGTTCGCGGAGGTATTTTTGTCAGATTTACTAGGTATGCCACCCGATTGTGACAATGATTTCTGTATCAGTGTGAACTCGGGTACTCGTCCTATTTTCATCCCACCATATCGGATGGCACTTACCGAGTTGAGAGAACTTAAGGAGCAATTGCAGGATTTATTGAGCAAGGGTTCATTAGACTGAGCGTATCCCCTTGGGGTGCTCTAGTGTTATTTGTGAAGAAGAAATATGGGACCATGGGATGTGCATTGAATACCGCCAGTTGAACATGGTCACTATCCGGAACAATTGCCTTGTGCCTCGTATTGATGACCTGTTTGACCAGCTTCAGGGTACTTCGCTGTTTTCTAAGATTGATTTGCGTTCCGGCTATCGCCAATTGAAGATTAGGGCAGAGGATATTCTGAAGACAGTATTTCAGGCGAGATATGGCAACTATGAGTTTCTAGTGTTGTCTTTCGGGCTTACCAATGCCCCAGCTGCATTTATGACCTTGATGAATGGCATCTTTAGGCCATTCCTTGATTCTTTTGTGATTGTGTTTATTGATGACATCTTGGTGTATTCCAAGAATAGAGTAGAGCATGAGAGCCATCTTCGTACCATCCTTGGGTTGTTGAAGAAACACAGTTTGTTTGCTAAATTTTCCAAGTTTGAGTTCTGGTTAGAGTCTGTAGCATTCTTGGGCCATGTGGTGTCTAAGGAGGGGATTATGGTTGATCCATAGAAGATTGAGGCTGTGAGGGATTGGGCGAAGCCCACTACTGTTATCGAGATTCGTAGTTTTGTGGGTTTGGCAAGTTGTTACCTTCTCTTTGTGAAGGGTTTGCTGCCATTGCTTCGTCCTTGACCAGATTGACTCAAAAGAATGTTCCCTTCCAGTGGACGGATGAATGTGAGGAGAGCTTTCAAAAGCTCAAGCTTCTTTTGGCCACAGCCCCGATCCTAGCCTTACCTGTGGAGAGCAAGGACTTCGCGGTCTATTGTGATGCTTCCCGTATAGGTTTGGGTACGGTGTTGAGGCAGGAGGGTTGAGAGATAGTTTATACTTCCTGTCAGTTGAAAGTTCAATAGAAGAATTACCCTACCCATGATTTGGAGTTGTTGGCCATAGTCTTCGTTATGAATCTTTAGAGGCATTACTTGTACGATGTCCATTGTGAGGTTTTCACCGATCACCATAGCCTCAGCATATGTTTACTCAGAGGGATCATAATTCCAAGGCAGTAAGTATGGGGAATTACCCTACCTTGAAGGACCATGACATCTCTATTATGTATCACCCTGGTAAAGCCAATGTGGTGGATGATGCTTTGAGTCACAAGGCAATGAGTATGGGGGCTTTAGCTCGATTGGTTGTTTCCGAACATCCGTTAGCCATGGAGGTTCAGACTCTAGCCAACAGTTTCGTCCATCTCGACATCTCGACACCGGGAAGGATTTTGGCTTGTATAGAGGCGAGTCATCGTTATTGGATAGGATCAAGGCTCATCAGTTTGAGGATTCTCAGTTGAGAAAGATCCGAGATAGGGTTTCGCAGGGTGAGGCCAAGGAGGTCGTTGTTGATTCTGAGGCCATTCCGAGGATTAGGGGGCGCATAAGTGTTCCTCGTGTCAGTGATCTGATTCAGCTGATCTTATCTAAGGCCCACAACTCTCGCTATTCCATTCATCCGGGAGTGACTAAGATGTAATGGGACTTGATAAATCACTATTAGTGGCATCGTATGAAGAGGGATATTGTTGATATTGTGGGTAAGTGTGGAAATTATCAACAAGTAAAGTATGAGCACCAGCGACCCGGTGGGGTGTTTCAGAGGATGCCCATTCCTAAGTGGAAGCGGGAGAGGATTACCATGGATTTTGTCACGGGTCTTCCAAAGACCCTTGGAAAGTTTGATTCTATCTGGGTGATAGTGGATCGGTTGACTAAGTCCTCTCACTTTGTTCCGGTTTAGGTTTCTTATACAGCGGAGAAGTAAGCCAAGATGTATATTCGGGATATTGTGAGATTACATGGGATCCCTATTTATGTTGCATCTGATCGGGGTATTGTCTTCACTTCCGATTCTAGAGAGCGTTGCATGATAGGTTGGGTACCCGATTAGACTTTAGTACAGCTTTCCATCCCCAAACCAATGGCCAGTCCGAGCGGGCTATTCAAGTGCTCGAGGACATGTCGAGAGCATGTGTTATTGATTTTGGTTGTCATTAGGATCAGCACTTGCCCTTGGTGGAGTTTGCGTACAACAATAGTTATCATTCAAGTATTGATATGGCGCCTTTTGAGGCCTTATATGGTAGGTGGTGCAGATCTCCGATTGGTTGGTTTGATGGGTTCGAGACTCGACTTGGGAGCACGGACTTGTTGAGAGAGTCCCTTGACAGAGTGAGAGTTATTCAGGCCAGACTCGTGGCGGCTTAGAGCCGGCAGAAGATGTATGCGGATCGGAAGGTTTGGCATTTGAAGTTTGCTATTGCTGACCATGTTCTATTACAGGTTTCACACATGAAGGGTGTCATGAGGTTTAGTAAAAGGGGCAAGTTGAGCCCTAGATACATTGGCCCATTTGAGATCGTGGATTGTATAGGCGATGTAGCTTATAAGTTAGCATTACCGCCAGGTTTGGCGGGAGTTGCCCCGGTTTTCCATGTTTCGATGCTGAAGAGATACCATGCCGACGGTACCTACATTATCCATTGGGATTCTATATTTCGTGAAGATAATTTCACTTATGAAGAAGAGCCTATCCCGATCTTGGATAGGCAGGTTCAAAATATGAGGTCCAAGAAGATTGATTCTGTGAAGGTGCAATGGAAGCACCGCTCGTGGAAGAGGCTACTTAGGTGACTGAGTCTGATATGTGTAGCCGATATCCCCAGTTGTTCACTGATTCACGTATTTACCTACTTTCCTTCTTTTCTTGCTCGAGGATGAGCAACGGTTCAATTGGTATCTGATGTAACGACCCGTTTGGTCATTATGGCTCTTTTGGCACTTGTGCCACTTTCGAGCACTAATTGACTCACTTTTGACTCGAGATTGACTTTTAGGAAAACTGACCCTTTCCGGAGTTTCGTCGACTCCGAAAGGTCCGGATGATTGTTTAGAAATTATATGTATGATCGGTTCGGCTCCTAATCCATTTTGGTGCATTTCGGGACTTTGGATGGGAAATGGGAAGTAGGCACCGATAGTTGACTTGATCAACGGGACCTCCGTTGGAAATTTCGAGACCACTAGTGCGTTCGCAGCGTATTTTTGTATGAGTTTAAGTGGTTGGGGTATGAGCAGATGGCCTCTGGAATAACCCGAAAAATCGATGAAAGACTTAGAAAATTTAGGGATTTCTGGTGTTTGGTGCCTGCAACGGCGGCACCAGATCCGCCCCAGCGGTACCGCTATGGTGGTGCAGTGACCACTGGGGAGGTCGTAAGTAAAATGGGACTCACCGCTGCAGCGGTGTCCCAGCCGCTGCGGACATGGATGTAGCGGCGCCGCTGTAGCGTCACTCCCTTTGCCATGGCAGTCACGGGCAGGGGAATTTCATTAAATGTGTCTTAAAGTAAGAGTTAGACCCTCATTATGTCATAACTCAATATTGGACCTTGGGAAGGGTGCTCTTGGGGATAAATAGAGGAATTTCTTGGAGGTAAAGTGTTACACCCCGTACTTTCGAAAAAGCACTTGTTAAATTTGAACGTAAGTATGCCAAGCTATGGCTAGGTAAAATAATTTTGGATTGTGAGGAACGAAGCATTATTAAGTATATTGTTAAGTAAGAAATGAATTATGATCTTGTAAGTCGTAACCGGAAAAGAGATGTTACACCTCGCAGTTTGGACGTTGAGTTCTGTAGGTGTTAACTGCTTAATTGCGAACATTAGAGTGAGATGCGCCTATCTTATGGTTATAAGGGTTTAAGTTCATATAGTAAGCTTTGGAAGGATTGAAGGGTAAGTGAATTAAGGAAATTAAATTTGCTGGAACTTGGAAGAAAATATGGGGGGTAATTTTGGCCCAACATGGAGAAAGAATATCTTGTAGTAGATGAGGAGTTTTAAAGCAAAGTAAAAGCCTAAAATAAAGTTCGTCTATCTAGTTTCCAGCACAACAAATCGCTCGTCGATACGTCATCAAAGTGGAGAATTATGGACGTTACAAGTTAGGCTGACGACGGTAATCTTTCGATCTTTGCTACGAACCGAAGCTTCTGATGACCCGCCCGAATTTGACCCACTATTTAAGGATCAAATCTGATCGAAACCTCATTTTTCAGCCAAGAACACTCCAAATATCTCCCAAATCTTTTAGAGAACTCTCCCAACTTCGGTCCACTAGATTTTAACGCAAATTAAGTGAAATCCCCGAATTTAAGTTTGGACAACACATAGCTGCGATTACAATACCGAATTGCGGCGAAACTTGGCTTGGATTCAAGATGATAATCGAAGATATTGCAATTCTAGCGGGTGAAAGGTATGAATCTTTCCTTATTATTACTGATTTAAGCTTATCTATGGAGAAAAAGTTACTAAATAAGCGTATAAGGAATTTATAGGTCGAGGAATTGGATAAAACTTCGTGTGGGATGTTTATGGAATATTTCGCTGTTGATAATATTGTTGTTGATGTTTGTATTGTTGTTGTTGTTGTTGGGTGTTGAATTGAGATTTTGGGCTAGGCATATAAACAGAGGAGATGCTGCCGAAATTTTGGCAGATTCTAGAAAGATTTATTTGGAGGCTTAGGATAGGTATAAACAACGGGCCTAACAATAGAATAAATGGTTTTATATGTAGATTTCAAGACAGGAGGTAGGTTGGAAAGTCGAAAAGCGAGCTTCTACGTATGTTAAGGCTAAACCCTTTCTTTCTAAAGGCATGATTCCTTGTTATAAACCTTTGTACCATATTCATAATATCCTTGCCTCCACAAATGCTAGAAGCCTATGACTCTCATGATCCTTACGATATTATTGAGCTTATTCATGATTTTTGAGACTATTCTTTGTGATTGATCTCGCCTCATAATTCTTGTTCTTTCGAGGTGAGATATAGCGATAACGATTTTATTTCTAATGCTATCTAAGTTCATGGTGCTCGATACTCTCATGAAATTATCGATTTCATCTTACGATGGTTGATCATTCAAGAAATGATATAGTAACAATGATAATGCTAATGATGATGTTGATTTCATTTATGTATTTTTATGTATATGTATGTATGCATGCATTGCATCCCACTGATCAGTTGTGTTTAACACCGAGTCCCGAAAGGGCCGGGAACGGATGACACCGAGTCCTGAAAGGGCCGGGTACGGATGACATCGAGTCCCGAAAAGGCCGGGTATGGATGACACCGAGTCCCGAAAGGGCCAGGTACGGATGTGACAGATGTATGTATAGTAAATGTATGTGAATGCAAATGTGTGTGTATTGTGTATGGATGCGTATGGAATGTTTTTCCTATAGACAACTTAATTTACGTGACAGAGGTCTAAGAAAGTGTACGAGGCATAATTACTCGCCTTATCTTTTGCTATCTTCGTTTTTATATCATGTTACTATTCATGCCTTACATACTCAGTACATTGTTCGTACTGACATCCCTTCTTGTGGACACTGCATTCATACCCGCAGGTGTAGATAGACGAGACGAGGATCTTTCATCGTAGGCTGCCTTCAGGTACCAGTTTTTGATTGGTGAGCTCCACTTCTTCCTAGAGCATTGCCGAGTCTGAGTTGTATATTTTTTTTTTGTATGACAAGAGGGTATGTCGGGGGCCCTGTCCTGACTTATATACTTCAATCATGTTCATAGAGACTTTGCAGACAGTTCCTGTGTACAGCTTAGTTGTATTATGTCGGTTGTTATGTCGGCATCATTGGTCCATCGTACATATACTTATGCATGATATTATGCTCGTATTTAGCCTCTTGATCTTATTGTTTCCATTTGAGACACGAAGGATGTAAGTTATAAGTTGGTTCGCTCGGTTGGTTCGCTCGGTTCCTGTAAGGTGTCTGGTGCCAATCACGACTTACCAAGGGTGGGGTGTGACAAAGTGGTATCAGAGCAGTTCGTCCTAGGGGTTGTCGAAAGGATTATGGAATCGGCTATATGTTCAAGTCAAGTTAAAGAGTATTGCTGCACATGGATACTAACTGATTTTGAGATTTATGATCGAAGCTATTGAGATAATGGTATACGAGTGGGATTAAGGGGAATAGTAGGGTTTTGATAATGAGGTGATACAATATGAGGGAAAGGACTAAGTGAAGAGACGAGGCAAAAGGTGGGATAACAAGCGGAGGATATGAAACTACTAGATGAGTTCCACAAAGAATTAAGTGAATACTGATAAGCCCATGATTATAAAAGTATGGAGATCAGGAACTAAAGGAGGACAACCATTTCAAGAAATAAATGATAGCGTCATAAGCAAGCAAGTTACAACATTCGAGGACGAATGTTTCTAAAGGGGGGAAGGATGTTACACCCCGTACTTTCGAAGAAGCACTTGTTAAATTTGAATGTAAGTATGTCAAGCTATGGCTAGGTAAAATAATTTTGGATTGTGAGGAACGAATAATTATTAAGTTTATTGTTAAGTAAAGAATGAATTATGATCTTGTAAGTCGTAACCGGGAAAGAGATGTTACACCTCAAAGTTTGGACGTTGAGTTCCGTAGGTGTTAACTGCTTAATTGAGAACATTAGAGTGAGATGCGCCTATCTTATGGTTATAAGGGTTTAAGTTCTTATAGTAAGCTATGGAAGGATTGAAGGGCAAGTGAATTAAGGAAATTAAATTTGTTGGAACTTGGAAGAGAATATGAGGGGTAATTTTGGCCCAACTTGGGGAAAGAATATCATTTAGTAGATGGGGAGTTTTGGAGCAAAGTAAAAGCCTAAAATAAAGTTCGTCGTGTCTAGTTTACAGCACAACAAACCACTCGTCGATACGGCATCGAAGTGGAGAATTATGGACATTACAAGTTAGGCTGACAGAGCAGAAATCTTTGCCTACGATGAATCGGCGACTACGGTACAACTACAAGAACCGGCTTGCTAAAGAATGCTACGATGAGCCCCGAATTTGACCCACTATTTAAGGATCAAATCTGATCTAAACCTCATTTTTCAGCCAAAAACACTCCAAATACTTCCCAAATCTTCTAGAGAACTCTCCCAACTTCCGTCCACTAGATTTTAACGTAAATTAAGTGAAATCCCCGAATTTAAGTTTGGACAGCACATAGTTGTGATTATAATATCGAATTGCGGCGAAACTTGTCTTGGATTCAAGGTGATAATCGAAGATATTGCAATTCTAGCGAGTGAAAGGTATGAATCTTTCCTTATTAGTATTGATTTAAGCTTATCTAAAGAGGAAAAGTTACTAAATGAGCGTATAAGGAATTTATGGGTCGAGAAATTTGATAAAACATCGTGTGGGATGTTTATGGAATATTTTGGTGTTGATAATATTGTTGTTGATGTTCGTATTGTTTTTGTTGTTGTTGTTGGTTCTTTGAATTGAGATTTTGGGCTAGGTATATAAACAGAGGAGATGCTGCTGAAATTTCGACAGATTCTAGAAAGATTTATTTAGAGGCTTAGGATAGGTATAAACAACGGGCCTAACAATAGAATGAATAGTTTTATATGTAGATTTCAAGACAGAAGGTAGGTTAGAAAGTCGAGAAGCGAGCTTCCAGGTATGTTAAGGCTAAACCCTTTCTTTCTAAAGGCATAATTCCTTGTTATAAACCTTTGTAACATATCCATAATATCCTTGCCTCCACAAATGCTAGAAGCCTATGAATCTTATGATCCTTACGATATTGTTGAGCTTATTCATGATTTTTGAGACTATTCTTTGTGATTGATCTCGCCTCATAATTCTTGTTCTTTCAAGGTGAGATATAGCGATGACGATTATATTTCTAATGCTATCTAAGTTCATGGTTCTTTATACTCTCATGAAATTATCGATTTCATCTTACGATGGTTGATCATTCAAGGAATGATATAGTAATAATGATAATGTTAATGATGATGTCGATTTCATTTATGTATTTTTATGTATATGTATGTATGCATGCATTGCATCCCACTGATCAGTTGGGTATAACACCGAGTCCTGAAAGGGCCGGGTATGGATGACATCGAGTCCCGAAAGGGCCGGGTGCGAATGTCACCTAGTCTCAAAAGGGCCGGGTAAGGATGACACGGAGTCCCGAAAGGGCCGGGTACGGATGACACCGAGTCCCGACGGTGCCGGGTACGGATGTGATAGATGTATGTATAGTAAATCTATGTGAATGCAAATGTGCGTATATTGTGTATGGATGCGTATGAAATGTTTTTCCTATAGACAACTTAATTTACGTGACAGAGGTCTAAGAAAGTGTACGAGGTATAATTGCTCGCCTTATCGTTTGCTATCTTCGTTTTTATGTCATGTTACTATTCATGCCTTACATACTCAGTACATTATTCGTACTAACGTCCCTACTTGTAGATGCAGCATTCATACCCGTAGGTGTAGATAGACGAGATGATGATATTTCATCATGGGCTGCCTTCAGGTACCAGTTTTGATCGGTGAGCTCCACTTCTTCCTGGAGCATTGCCGAGTCTGAGTTGTATATTTTTTTTTTGTGTGATAAGAGGGTATGTCGGGGGCCCTGTCCTGGCTTATATACTTCAGTCATGTTCATAGAGACTTTGCAGACAGTTCCGGTGTACAGCTTAGTTGTATTATGTCGGTTGTTATGTAGGCATATGGGTCCATTGTACATATACTTATGCATGATATTAAGCTCGTATTTAGCCTCTTGATCTTATTGTTTCCATTTGAGACACGAAGGATGTAAGTTATAAGTTGGTTCGCTCGGTTCCTGTATGGTGCCGGGTGCCAATCACGCCTTACCAAGGGTGGGGTGTGACATAAAGCTTGGTCTTATCACTTACTTCTCTTTAATAATTTTCATCTTAGAATCATTCCTTCCCTTGTCAATCCCTTAGAAGTAGAATTTGAAGAAGGATTTTGCGAGACTTCCCCCTAGGGTTACAATTGATAAAATTGATGATATTAATATTAAAATATGACGAATCTAAGTTTAGTAACCCCATATTTTCGACTTTTAACGTTGAATTTCGGATTTGGAGAATAAGGGTTCATACCCAATTTGGGGGTTTTACTAGAAATCAGATTTGGGGATAATTCTTAAGCTAAATCAACAATTAATGATGGGGTTATGATTACATAGGACTCAATTTGGTATTTTACCCGTGAATTTCTCCTTTCGCCCTTGTGGGCCCGTTTTCCCAATTTCTAGGGTTAAAATGGACCTAATTGATATCATAGCAATATTAGTATCATTATTCATGATTTCTAAATTAGAATTCGATTATGCTTAGATTACTTTGGTTCGCGAGCTTCGGAAGGGAAGTGGTAAGGCGATAGAGTGACTTGTTAGTCTTGCTAGTTCGGCGGAGTCCATATAGTTATGGTTTAACTTTGGTGAGACTTAGTATAGTGAACCACATATTTATATTATGATGTCGGAGGCAGCATGGAACCTTCGGGTGTGAAGTTGGGATGGATATTGCCTTAGGTTGGGCCTCGTGTGAGTTGGTACTACCCACCCCGTTACGCGTTTGATTGCTTAATGTGTTGGCTTGATGCCATGTGTAGTTGGTAGATAGCGAATGGCGCTTGTTGTCCTGATTTGGATAGGATTGACATACCCGTTGTTGGTATTTGTACTATGATACATTATTTGTGTACCCACTGTTGGTACTTGAGTTATTGATATATGCCGGTATACCCACTGTTGGTATTGTGATGTGATTCATTGTTGACGTACCCCGTTGAGGTACTTGTGATATTGAGTTTGCTTGTAGATGATTTACATATGCATTGCACGCATTCTCTCATATTATCATGCATGGCTGATATCCGGTGATGATCCGGTACCGTTGATTGGGCAAAACTAATATTTGATAAACTCTTTTAGTTGAGTGATTGTGAAAAAGGCCGATGTCGGAAGATCCATTCCGAAATTGTTGTTTATATGAAACTGATATGTGAGAAACTCTTTTACTAGAGTGATTGTGAGGAGGCTAATGTTCGAAGTTCAATTCCAGAATAGTTGATTTATGAAACTGATATTTGACAACTTTTTGAGTGATTGTGAGGCCGACGTCCGATGGTTATATTCGAGCATCGTTGTTACATAGTTGATTCCCGATGTTATCCGGATCGATCACGGTCGTGGCTCCGCGGGTCCCCAAGTGGTGTTGCCGCGAGACTACTGTTAACAACCAGCCGTGGTCCCGTCTGTCTGTTTGGTAAAGATTCGAGACGGGTGGCACTCAGACTTCGCGAGTCACCTTGTTTGGGTTGTGTTGTCGGGACATCGATATTTCCGTTCGGTGTACTTGTATACATCTCATTTGTGTCACACCCTAATTTCCGATAGGGCATGATGGGTACCCGACCCTTACTTAGAGCCGAGCGAACCCGCTGACTCTTGTCATACTCATAATCATACTGGGCCCGCAAAACATGACATAAGCACATAATGAAAATTTTTCAGAAAACAAACATGCCTTTCGTCTTTTTCAAATCAACAAATCGTAGTCACAACAAATCAGAATATATCACAATCATACACCGCCATAACCCTTTAAAACCCACGTTTATACACACGACCCTTCGCAAAGTTCTACCATAACCGACACCATACAAAAATCGACTCCAAAAACCCGGGAAAGAGTCGCCCCCTGAACCTTTTCCTAACATCACCTACTCTCGGGTCCCGGGACGAAAAGCCCAAAAAAAATAAAGGGCGGATAAAAGAAGGGTACAAACGGGGCAACCCAAAAAAAAGGGGAAAAAACATAAAAAAATTTTGAAGGGCCACCAAGTACAAATCATACAAAAGACAAAAAAACGAAGTGGTAATCCCAATGCCAAAATGCTTGCTTTCTTTTGTAAAAGTTTCGTCTCTATATAGGAAAGAGAACAAATCATATGGACATTAATCAACCCTCATGATCCTGTCAAAATCACATATCTACGCACCAAAAGTGTCCCGCCCCAAAAGGGACTCCAAAAAGTCATATCATCTAATCACTATCACATCCACATTACACATACCCCGGTATACCCGCAAAGTCCATACACACAACCCCGGGCAAGTACCCGTCAAAACCAATACCCCGGGCAATCCGCCCAATTCCCATACAACCCTACCCCAAAACCCGCGCAATATCCATCACAACCCGGAAAATACCGGGGAAAATCACTCACTACCGGACAAACCAAAACAAATCACTCAACATACCGCGGCCCAAAATTGGGGGAATATCGCACATACCCCAAGAATCCGGAAACAAA